>NC_045147.1:20508230-20808230 GCF_008831285.2 Nymphaea colorata
TTAGCCCATCTCCAAGGATGCACTTACAACAGAAAAAGAAAACAATATTTGAACAATTTTACAAATACACATGTACATTCCATAAAAAAAGAGCACAAACAAACCCTTATAGTTTTTTTGCCAAAAAAGGAAAAGAAAGGAGAAAGGAAAAGCACAAGCTCAAACACAAAGCTTGGATCATCATAAAAGCCAAAATCTCACCAATGGCTAAAAACCTTTCTATTTGAAACCCAAAAAGAAAGGCAAAGTTGTGAATCCAAGTCGATAGAAACCCAAACAGAAAAATGAAATCTCCTATATGTTCAAATCACTTCAAATATGATTACAAATGCATTGTAGTTTGATACGTTGAGATATTTGATATGCTTGTTTTTTTTTACTTGTTCTTATAAGACGACTGATATATTGAAAATTGATTTCTCTAAAGTGAGTATGATTTCATATTAATTTTTTGAAATTTTTATTACATTTGTTTCCTATTTTTATTTGAATAATTTTCTAAAATTAAAAGCACATTCCTTAGTTAACTAAATTCACAAAAAATTCAACCGATTCATTGAATCAATAGCCCATCCATTTCAATTAACCCACTTATCGAGCTCTTGACCCTCTTCAACTTGCAGCCCTTACATCCAAAATCCTAGCCAAGTGGACGAAGCACTTGACATGCATCTCCCCTTGCACTTGCAGTTTGTGATGTTCATCATTTTACTAAATAATGTAAATCTTCCATTATTTTGCTTTTAATAGGCATAGATGCTAGATTAACTTTTGTTGTAAATATTCTTTTACCTGTTTTATAGTTGTAAGGTATCATGACAGAAGTAACACAAACATCAAATCATCCCATACCTAATAGAACATAAATGCCAGAATAAAGATATAACAAGCTATGACTGGATTGGATATAAGAGCTGCAAGATTCCTTGATAACATTAAATGACCTTGATTGTGAACAGCTGTGTGAGCTGCAGTACTCCTAAACTCACTACATTGGACATGGTCCTCTCTGAATGTTGAGTCAAACTCTCTTGATGCTGCAATGATCGATCAAAGGTGATTGTGAAAAGTAGTAATCAGAGGTGAAGATAAGACAGACACAGAATTAAATTACTTCATCTTGCCAAACAACTTCTGAATATGTGAGGTGTCATGGACAGCCTAAGTTAAGAACTAATTCCGTAGAGATTTGAAATGTAGCAACAGCGAGACACAAAAACCAGTGTGATGAGATGAAGCTGGCTAATGCATAGGCATGTACATGTACAGAGTTCTCACCTTGCCAGCATGAACCATGCACAGCTTCAGCCAGTGCAATACCACCCTCACCATTATTACAGCTGAAAAAAGAAACAAATGAGACCGATATTTCCAACTCTGGAGCAGATAAATGTTGAAAAATATATACCTTGGCGTCAAACCCAATCCTCCAATCAATGCGGCACAAAGATCCACTCATAATGTCTCCACAAAGGTTTCGCATCATCAACACATCAAAAAGAGAAGGATTTTTCACAAGCTGGACGTACAGATCACTGAATTAACGTTCATTTAAGCCACACAATGAAAGTTTCCACTCAACTCAGAGTAACTAAGGTACAATGCAAATCAATTTTAAGAAACTAAGAGATGGCTTGATTAAAAACAAGCAAATATGCAGTGTATAAATAGAATATGAACATTTTTGTTTTCATCATCATAGAATTAGTAACCATATATAGCATACCATCATACAGCAATTATCAATGGTGACTTCCTCATAATTGATCTCTGGATACTTTTCTGCTACCTCTCGGTAGCACTGCAACCAAAGAGAATGGAAAGCTAAGTGAGGTCAAGAGAGAAATCATCATCTCGAAATGGAAAGCAAATATAAATGTACCTTAAGAAAAAGTCCATCAGTCTTCCTCCTATTGCTGGCTTTGTGTATGGGGGAAACTTTTTTTCTTCCATGGGTTTTACCATAGTGGAAAGCATATTCTGCAAATGTCAGACTAGCTTGTCTGGTAATGATTTTGAGACTTTCAACAACACCTCTAACAACCTGATTACAAAAGAAAAAACTAACTGAAAAGCTCGAAAAAGAGGGCAATAGAAGAACAAGAGATTGGCATTGCTCAACAAAATTACCTGATGCTCCAGGCCGCTGTACTCTCCTTCCTCGTTCTAACGAATTGCCAGAAGATCAACATCATCATATCGGATTTTGTAAGCAGTAAACCTGAATTAGATGGGTGGCATGAATCAAGGATTGCAGTTTAAAAAATTGAAATCAATGTGGGAAAAAGAGATTAATTGAACAACAAAATTAACTCCAGCAATTAGATGTAACGGCACAAACAACATATAAAAGACCACTTCACTATGTTTGTCAACTGACAAGGATCTTTATATATAAAAGGGAAACTCTTCATCCACTTGTACATTTTTATGGTACAGTAATAAGAGGAGATATTTGCACGTTACTAGTTTGTGATTTGCCTTTTCTTCAAAGAAGCTTTTTGCTCAAGTAAATATCTACCAAAAATAACCATCGTACATATACATAGATATGTACATAAAGGGAGAGAGAGAGTAAACCCCAGGTTTCGGTAATCCACATATTGAAAAGATGATCCAAAGTGTCACAACAACTTAGTTCCAAGTCTACCTTCCACTGACATTCAACACTTTTTCTATTTCCTATGGATTAGCTATGGCAAACCTGAATATTCGGGAATAGCAATAAAATTATAAATGGAGAAGAACCAAAACCATGCAAAAGTGATCACTTCTGTGTCATTTGATGTTTACCTCCATTTAAAAGCCTATACCAATTGTGCTAATTTCATCATCATTGGAAACTACAAATGGTAAGCAATTCAGAACAGGCAACACTCATCATATTTCAAGAGTAAAATGTGAGAGAAGCAGAAAAGAAATAAGACGTACATGTGCTTGAATTTTCTGAATCCATATTCTATTTTGCCTTCTATCATCTTCATGGGTCCAGATCTAATCATGGTCCTTTCAGAGTGAGAACAATCCCTCTACTTTTCACTCTCAAATGACCAATTCTTGGAAAAGCTTCTATCAAATTAAACAGCCAAACCAAGAATCAACGAAATTGATGTATCAACATATATCCATAACAAAGCAGAATAAAAAAGGATAGAATAAAGAAAGCTTGTAGAGAAAGTAACTATACCGGAACACTCCAATGGAGAACCACCCACATGACCATGTGCATGCAAGAACTCCTTCAACACCATCTCCTTGCAACTTTTCCATGCTTCAAACACCACTTCCTGCATGATTTCAATTTCCAAACGTCCATCACAGACTTGAAAGAATTTCCCTCCCGCAAATATCACCCAATATAATGACCTGTTACCCGGGCCATGTAAGCGGGTTCATCAAAAAGCGGCAAGATTTTAGCTGGGTTGATCTTGCAAATGTAAACATTCAAATATTGAGAGAGAGAGAGAGAGAAGAATTACCTCTTCTCGACTTACCTACAAGGGTCTTAACATGAAGAAAAGAAGAAACCAAGAGTATAAGGCCTTTGATAAAATCTTCAGGACACTCATCGTCTAAAAGCTTGCCAACAACTGAAGGAGCATTTGCAGGATTCACCACCCATCAAGAATATATATATTCTTGATCAACTGAAACTTACATGCAACAGCACATGCCAACTGAAAGAATGTATGCATAATACTCTAGGGAGACTAAAAGCAGGGCTAATAGACAAGCCATTGCTAAGTAGCCACATGTTGGTCCATTCATTGGCACATTCAAGCCTGACAACAGCCTCATCTATAGAGCTCTAATTTGGCCCCCAGTGCCTACAAAGAGTTGGATGAACTTCATGTACATCCAAAATGCCAATGATTTATGATTAGGCAAAACAAGACATTTGACAACCATATCCTACAATAACGAGATTCCTACAAAGATTGCTTTTAAACCTGTGAACAACCAAATCTAGTAAACTCTTGGAGGATAGCCTCATCTTATGTTCCCCAAGGGACAGATTTATTGGAAACAAGCTTGCAGTTGTTTCGTTGAAATAAAAAGATCAAGTAAAGAAAAAATAAGAAAAACACACTCTCTCTATGCCCATGAAATCTACACAACATGCCCACCATGGCAAAGGCAAATCACCCCCCCCCCCCCGTTCACACATGTAAGTTATAGTCCATGCATTGCCTCCCATTCCGAAGCATGTACAGCTTCCAGTAACATAAACCAGTTCTTTGCAAATAGATAATTGGTGTTATCCCCAAGTTCTTTCATTTGGAAAAGAAACGTACTAAATCATTATGCAGGCAGTTTTTTGCAAAATAGACAAACTTCCCTTTGTAAACGCACAGAGCATTTGGTTGTCATTTCAACTGTCTTACCTTGAGTCGCACCAGTGAACCCATCAAATGCCAGGTTACCAGGAGGTGCGTTAAGATGCACAAGCTAGGTAACAGTCACTGAGTTAGTCTGTAGAAAACAAAAAATCACTAAGTGCACAAGATATTTGCAGAGGAACAAAATAAATCTTAAGTGCACAAAATAGAATGCTGGTGATCATTCTATTTGTGTTGATGTACCAAGTTGATTTAGTGAATCTTGATGAATTTGATGGGAAGAAAATGGAAAAAGAACTTTTCAAGTGTAGGTGGTTGACTTTTTTCAAGAAAAAAAAATGGATATTTTTATGGGGACAAGAAAGACATGGAAAAACCTTACCAATCTCATAGTGAAGAAGAAAAATATTTCAAGAAATCTTTCTCAGTGTTTTATGCATAGGTATATTTATGACACAAATTTCTCCAACGAAGTACACCTTGAAATGTGTTTCTTGTTCATCAAGGACCCGCTAAATGATATAGAGGATAGTTTCTTTACACATTTTTCCCTCTTGGGAACACATCTTGGAAGCTTCCTGTTGACCAACAAAGAGGAGGGTCGTATAGATCTTTCATCTGTTTTATTGGTACATACTGGACCTGGTTTTACAGTAGTCTCATATTTGGTTGCACATGAGCTGGACTTGCTATCTTTACATTTAATAATTTATTCTTGTTAAAAAATCTTTAGAAAAATTGTATTTTAAAATGTTTGCTTGCATGACTCGAAAATGATCATGCAATGAAAAAAATTTGGCACACGCATACAACCATTGCATACTGAGTCATCATTATAGGCAGTACCAGTGGCAAAAAAACATGCGAATTTCTGATATGATGTTTTAGATCTCATTTCAGGAGAAACATGCTTATTTGGTCTACTGAGAGCACCACATTCAAGACTTTGCATTGTACTAGCGTTCCAGAGATAGTGATGTATGAACGACTTTTATGGCAATTGAATCAACATATGAATTTATCAAAAATTAAGAGAAAATGATATAACAGTGCAAAACATAATTACATAAATCATTGATATGGAAATCTACAAATTGTTGTGCTAATGAATATGCATTATAATTTATAAGGCATCTGTCCCCAAAAACTTATTTACCAAGTTTAGATTCAGTTGATTTAATGTAAGGAAGTCGTTAGTTTGTGGATCGGCCCCAACCACTTCTAACTCCTGGTAAAAGGGCCTGGTCCACATAGTTGAACAACAAAAAGTAGAAAAGAGAAAAAAAAAAAACTAAGTCTCCCACATTGACTTTGAATATTTTAAGATATTCTATTTGTAGAATAAATTCAAAAGACAAATATTTAAAGCAAAAAAGACACCCGTTTTAGCGACATTAGTGAAGCAAAATGGAGAAAAGAATAAAAGATCACACATGATGGAACCCAAAAGCCGACAAAACATGAACTTCACTAACCGACTGGTGGTTTGAGCTCTCCACCAGCAGCATACTTGCCCATGACCCCGTTTTCACCTTTTATTCCAGGGCAACTCCCATGTAGTGAAGTCTGCAAACATGAAAAATCAATATCTAGATTAGGTTTGTCCGAATTTCAACATGAAAACTAAACAGATGCTTGATGGCGAATGGCGTAAACAGCTGCCAAGAAATACGGATTCTTTAACTCGACCTAAAAAGGTTTCGGCTTAAGCAGGCACAGCATCCACATCCATAATACTCCTATCGTTTCATACCCCAAGAAGAGAACACAGTTTCACAAAAATCAAACCTAGAACTAGAAGAGATAGAGAAAGAGAGAATAATTACTGAATCAGTCTGACAAATGAAAATTCTCCTATGCTTAGGGCAGATGGTGAGCGAGGAAAGCAAGAATGATCAATTAACTTGAAATTTCGCTCAATTAGCTTGGGAAATGAAATTTCTCCTATGCTTAGGGCAAACAGCGGGCAAGTGAAGCAAGTAGCGACAACAATGTTGATAGATGGATAGTCAGCTAGAGGTCAAGACCAAGAGACACAGATCAAGAGAAAAACAATAAGAATGGCCAATCAAGGTAGAGAGGGAACCGGAGAGTAAGAGAGATGTACAGAAATCGCCAATCGGTAGACAAAATATAAAGAAAGGGACAGATCGAGAGATCAAAGAGGAGACTGAACGAAAAACAGTCAGAATGGCCAATCGAGAGAGAGAGGGAGTCGGAGAGTGAGAGAGGTGTACATAAATCGCCAATCGGTAGACAAAAAACAAAGAAAGAGACAAATCGAGATATAGAGATCAAAGAGGATATTGAACTAAAACAGTCAGAATGGCCAATCGAGGGAGAGAGGGAACCGGAGAGTGAGAGAGGTGTACATAAATCCCCAATCGGTAGACAAAAAATAAAGAAAGGGACAGATCGAGATCGAGAGATGAAAGAGGAGATTGAACGTTAATGGAGATCGAGAGAACGTACTAGAAAAGAAGCAGGAGAGATAGAGAGAGAGAGATCAGGAAAAGTACCGAGCGCGAGATAACAAAATGGGGAGAGATTAGATGAAAATAGGAAATTACATTTCTTATAGAAAAAATTGCTCACCCTAACATGCGCTTGTGCTTGTGCGGATATTGGGAACGATTCCCCAAACCATGAACCAGGAAACGTGGTGGTGCGATGAGATGTTGTCACCGGCGGTGATGAGGTTGAGGAAGTTGGCCCAGCAGAGGACGAGATGTGCAAAGATGTGGCGGTTTCGGAGGATGACGGCAATCTCTCCCAAACCCTCTCGAAAACCTCTCTCTCCCGTCGCCCCCTCGAACGCTTTGATTCCGTGAAATATTCGTGACTCGCTTGAAACGCAAAAAATCTCGCGAATTATTGCAGTGTCACCACTTGGCTCCTTTGTCTCTCGACCTTTTAGATGCCCCCGTTCCCTTCCGGTCATAGCGATCATTGTTCTTGTGGATCAAAAATTTTCCCAAACCAGAAAAACAGAACGAGCGAATGGAGGAGGGAGGAAACTTACAGTCTTACTCCACCATCAGAGGCAAGTAGCGAATTGTAAAGGATGAACTGTGGCAACCCAGGCACGCAATCTGCATCCTCCTCCATTCTCGGCACCATCGAGGATCCAGCCTCGCTCCCATCGAGAGAGAGCGAGAGAGGGTGCTTTCCCTCAGATTTCCCCTCCTCCGATAGCACTCGGCGGGAAAAAAGACGGCCTTCAACGGTGACGGTTGAGAAGTTGTGTTTCTTGAACTTCTTGATTATAACTTTCGAAAATTTAAAAGCGTCTCCCGGGTAATTCCCCGCCCCCAAGCAAGAAACGGAGGCAATCGATACACGGTCAACATTTTGGCGAGTAATGTGCCACTCCCTAGATTTGAAATCCAGATAATGCCATTTAAATCTGGATCCGAAGCTCCATATGGAATTGACAATATGTGATCAGATTTAAGTTATATTATTCAGTTTAACTTGGTCTCAACCTTGGTAAATGAAATTCATATTGGAATAACTTAGACTCCTCCCTCATTTTTCAGAATTGTTCTTGGACCTTTCTATAGTAGGGGGCGGTGGGGTGGGGGAGTATAGATGTCATTTATTTGCCCATGAAAGAGCAAATGCTCTACCTATAAATTCCTTTTTTTATCCTTAAATAGACTTAAAGATCGGGTCAATCCATGGATCAGATGCGGTTTAGCAGTTTTGACAGTTTTGGCTCTACATATTTCCAATTCCCCTGTCGATCCAAGTTCAAAATGTAGTTGTATTAGCTGGGAAATAACAATATTTTCTAATATAGGACTTGGATAACACCACATGATTTTTGTACTTAATGTTTAAAATTATTGTTTTCGTTCAAATGCTGCTAAAATGTTTAGAAAACATTAGCCAGCCACATCATTTTGGCACATTTAATTCAAACTACAAGAATTGTGTATCCCGTTAACAGTACTTTTGTTGTAAACATTCTTTAACCGTTTCATAGTTGTAAGATATCATGACAGAAGTAATACAAACATCAAATCATCCCATATCTTATAAAACGTAAATGCCAGAATCCAGTGATGCTATAAACAACATGATCTAGCGTTTGGGTCATTTCTTCTCCCAAGAATATTAAAAGGATTACAAACAAAAAGGCAAAGGAAAGATAATTAAAATTAAGATTCCCTATCTCCCAGCAAGGTTCGATATGAAACTTTCCAACATATTTATCAAATATTGGTCTTGCTGTCCGTCTTATGATATTGCATATTGCATGCAGAAGTTGCATAAAAACATTAGAACACAAAGTACTTTCTTGAATTTAGTGGATAAATGCCAAGTTTGAGTTTCCACCTTATCCATTTAAAACCAGACATCACTAATAAACATGTTCAACCAATATGCAGGAAAGGGCTGAAACTGTACTTGGATATAGTTCACCGAACAACTCTTCATCTATATAAAATGACAATCCAGCAAGACCAAAGCTACTAAATCGACAGCTACCACACGAACTTATCAATGTAGGAGCCAAAAGCAGAAAATTTTAGGTTCTTTTAGAAAGATGCAAGAGAAGGCAACCCACAAGTAAGTAAGCAGAATGTGAAATTCATGAAAAGTCAACTCAGTCATAATCAGGATTCTTCACCCAAAAAGGCATGAAACTGGTTGCATCAAGGTTGAGTTCATCTCATGGACAGGTTTGATATACGGATCAGTGTAACAAAAGTTTTCAGTAGGAATAAGCCATGTAAACAAATCGATGAAACAGAAAATTAAATAAAAAATAATTTACAGCAATAAATTAACAAAGTAAAGGCATGACTGTCTCTGTGAAGTGATATGGGGGAAAGAGTGGAATCACTAGAATAGGAAGCATTGGCAAACATAGATCCAGAGGCAATCAAAATTCATAATCATAACTGCAGCGGCCAGAAATTCCCAAATGACAGACAAAAGGCTTAAGTGACCATGTGGCTGCGCAGCATGTACATTCTAAATGTCTTCATCCGATTAACTAACAGCTAAGCAGCCTAAAGAGCAGATTTTTCCAGATATCATTTAACCAATTTTACAAATGTGTAAAACATGCCTTAGATTTTAGATGATGCTTACTTTCTAACAGAGAAAACAACTTATATAGTACTAAAAGTCTAAAATCATGATTACGAAATCAGATATTTTAGTTAAATTAGTACAATCGAGAACATGCTTTCGTTAGTAAAATACTGATATTAAATAATTCACAGCTAAATGTTTAGGAAGCGAAAAAAATACATGTGAATCCTTAACATTGAGGACAATTAAGAGACAGAAGCCCATTCACACACACACACGCACATACACAAACAGATATATTACAGGTATGGACTATGTGCACTAATAATGAGGGCAGCTTAAGTTGCATGGATAACTTTTAATTATATATTAAAGGTTCACCTATCACTTGGTAAATGAAACTAGTAGACATTATAAGAAACAATCGCAAAGCCGTAAGGACCTTGAAAAAATGACCTTGCCTGTTTCTTTCCTATTTTCAGGAGTCACTACTGGGTGTAACGTCAGAAAACATGTTGAGAGAGCATCAACAGATGCAAAGGCAGTCATAACAACATATGAAGGAAAACAGAACCAAGCCACCATACAGCCAATCTAGGAATCTGCAGTAACAATAAATTGCCAGAGCCAGTGAATCCTCCTGTATCTGATAAACCAAATGCTCTCTTGGAATGAACAACAGCATGTGACAACACTTCAGAGTGGGAGTAGCGTGTTACCTAAGCAAGAATGCAAGAATTTGATGCCGTTCACAGCAACAATGCATAACAAAAACAGTTTTTCTTTTTCCGTGCTTTTGTTTTTTGCTCATACCTTACCACACAGAAATATCACAACAGTTCCCTTGGAGAAGTCTTCATAGAAAGGCACCCTTGGCAGCATGATTCCCGTCTGAACTGAAGAAGAGAGTTCAATTCCCTGAAACGTACTCTCTTGGCATGATCAGATCCTACCTGTTGAGACTTTAAGTTGTAGGACGATGCAGAAGACAAGTAAGCGGCTTTTTCCAGGCATTCACATTGTCCATAAGCTTTCCATTTTCCTTGGATTGTCTCCTTCCCCTCTCCCTCATTAGGTAAACCAACAGCAGGAAGTGCGGACATGAGAGAAAACCCAATTTTGGATCCTAATAAGAGAACCCTCCACGGGCTCTTCCCATATTCCAAAAGAGAGATGCCTATAATTTTTAAAAGGATTTGACAGAAAGAGAGAAAAAGGTCAACACCAAGCTCATTAAGCAAATGTGTGCACCAGCATGGTATTATTTAAAGAAATAGAAGGTGTGGAGCTGGTGAGCGTTTAACTTTTGTTTCCTACATGATCATGTTCATCACCTAAATGATCATGTTCATCAGCATCCATATTCAGTGCCACCATGTTGGAGCTGGAGTGTTTACCTTCTTAATGAGCTTGGTGTTCGGCCTCTTTAGGCCTCTGTAGGTTCAAAATTATACGAAGGCTGATAAAACAGCATCTATCTTTTGGAATATGGGAAGAGCCCATTGTTAGGATTTGGAACTTTTGTCGTGTCTTTTTCTCCCTGCACATTTTTTTTAATAGGAAATATAAGGTCAACGCCCCAACTCCAAACATTGTAGCTCCAAGCATAGCTTAAAAAACCCCAGCTCAATCTGATTATTTAATTGGATTCCCAAAGGTTCGACATATGGTATCTCTAATTTGAGAAGGGACAAACTTCAAGGAGGGTCCCTTTAATTTCAGGACAGATCAGTGAATCAACGGGGCGTTAAGGAATTAAAAGATAGATAGATAGACGTTACTTTAACCAAGTAGTAAAGTGAGTCACTTCAACCAAGTAGTAAAGTGAGACCATAATCTGATCTCGAACTAATTGATACCAACCACACCATTAATTCACGACCAACCAGCCCAAAATCACTAATGACCTCCATAGTAAGATGGGCCCTTTCAGCCAGGCATACCCAAAATCAGAACTGCTCCAACCATTTCCAGGCAATCAAAGACAGCCTTAATGTCACTCACCAGCAAAGCTTACCTTAGCTTAACTTTAGAGCAGGGTTGCCAAATTTTATAGGATGCTAAGCAAATCAGTTGGCCTCTGTATGAAACTCCCATGCAGAAACATTGTTGACAAATCATTTGTCCTGACAGGGATAATTTTATTTCATGTTTTCCTGTAGCCACGGAAACTTTGAACCAAGAACTTTAAATCAGACGGTCAGGACACCATAACGACCAAACTCTTGTAAGCAATTGATGGCAGTCAAGAGTGCAAGATCTCAGCAAACAAACCTCAGTCTTATATGTACCTAACCCCAGTGTGTCTATATCCCAGGAAAAAAAAACACAAAGCAAGAAAAAGGCAAACAAACAAACAAAAGAAAAGGCTCACTGGAGACTAACAAAAGTTGGCATAAATGAGAAATATCAAAGAAAAAAACTCTTCAGTCTTCACCATCAACTGCCTGCCAACATCCCTAGCAGAGGAGCGAGATACTTCTATCCAAGTCTTTCAGAGTAGTGCAAATGCTAATAGCCAATGTTATCCGTATCGTACGATACGGACGCGTATCGTACGATACGTATCGTCTGTATCAACAAAAACGATACGACACGCCTACAATACACGATACGGAGGTGTATCGTAGACGTATCGCCCATATCGTACGATACGGGCACTGTATCGTACGATACGGTCGATACACCCCCGTATCGTACGATACGGGGGAAAAATGGCAAAAGGGTCCGATGGCCCCTTTTTTTCATTTTATTTCAAAAGATATGCTCCTCTCTCTCTCTCTTCTTGTTTCTAAACATTGCAAGAGACGTGGGAGGAAGAGATTTTCCTCATTTGCTTTAAGTTTTGCCCGTGAGATAGCTTTCTTTCTCGTAGAGGGCACAGTGGAAAGCTTGGAGAAAGAGGGCTTTTTGGATCATGAAAGATGATAACTATGTCTATATGTTTTGACTTCTGAACTTATGAATTGTGATGTAATCGAATACTCTTTGGCTGCTTAGTATGTTATTTTGATTTTTGAATGTCTGATTTCTTATTTTGGAATGTGTTGTTCATATTCATACTTCATAGTTCATACTTCATATACATGAATGATGAATGTTCCTTTAAATACATTTTTCTTGATTTTTTCTTGTTTTTTCGAATTTATTTAATTTTTTTCTGATTTTTTCTATTTTTTATAATTTTTTAATATTTTTTACAAATTAAAAATTAATTTTACGATACGTTACGATACATTTACGATACGTTACGATACGGCGTATAGGTCGGCCTGACCGATACGCGATACGATACGCCAGTGATAACATTGCTAATAGCATAAAAACAATAAAGAAAAGAGCATGGAATGTATTGGCTGCCATATTGCATCTTCATGTTATTAGATTTGAATAATATTGCTTGGAGAAACATAGGTAAAACAGCACCGAAACACATCACTTAAATGCATGGGAATGAATAAACAAAATAATCACCTTGATGGTGCTGTATGTAGTAAGCAATACCACCAACAGGAATAAACTCACCACCTAAGTATTCAGATTCCTTCCATTCCCAAGCAATTTCGACGGTACGTCCTGCAAAATTAAATTTATGATGATCCAAAAACAATATTGGAAAAAGGACTAGGTTTCCACCCATGGTTGGACCCTTTAGGAGGTATAAAACCATTTTGGGTTTTCTTGAAATGTTTATATATTCTAGATTTACCTAGATCCCATGTTCTAATGTTTACTTTTTCATTGTCGATCGAAGGAAGTCCGTAAGTACCTACCTATTAACATTGTCTCAATATTAACATGTAGAAATGCAAACTAGCCGAACAATACGTGGATGATAACAGAGAATACTCACCACTTGAAAGACCAGCGCATCCGCATGCTGAAAAGATGGGATTTTTTGGTCGAAAGGGCAAAAGTCACCAATTTAACTTGAATTCAACATTCTTACATAAAGAGATGCATTCAGAAAGTCCAATTTTGCAATTTGGCATATATGCATAGATTAGTAGTTCCATGTGCACTGTAGATGTGACGAGGCCCTTGTAGAACTCTTATGGTTCAAAAGAGGGGAAAATCTCTAAAAGGAAACTTTTTCACTATGAGATAAACAATCAAATGATTTAACCTAAAAAAATAAAGCCCACAAAGAAGCATATCAAAAGCACGTAGGCCTGGTTACATGGGATATGGCATGGCAAGCACAAAAACTTGACATCACAAAACATACCAATCAAGCTTTTGTTGTCTCAGGCCTTCTTCAAAACAAAAAGTTTGCAAGACAGTAAACAGCTAATGATGCATGCTATTCCGGACAACGGCTGCTTGGGGGTTAGGCCCCCATCCTTTTATTTCAACAAAATAAGAGGTATATACAACAAAAATTGGTCCAGAAGGACCTCATCATCTATGATTGGTTTCTTTAAGTGGATCCCACATGTCATCTATGGGATTCCATCTGGTATACATGCCATTGTCCGGAATGGACATCAAAAGGTTGGTGGCTTCAACGAGAGGCCATCTCCTGCAAAAAACAATCCTATTGAGAAGACTGCTGAACATAGAGTTAGTGTCAGTGTTGCGCCTGCCTGTTAGGGTACTGCGGAATTGCTGCTTCCAATCGCCACTATTGGCCAGTATATAGATACGCCCTTGATTATCTTCTCAGTTAACCAGGTACCCGATGCATTCCATAAGTATCTCGGTCTCCCACCATTCAGACATGTTGCCAAACCAGCAAGCTAGACCGTGGCGAAACCGGCCCGCTGTGTCTCTAATGAGGCCTGCGACCCCTTTTCTACCAGCCATAAACAGGGAGGTAATGCTGATTTCCACCCATGTATCTGCTCGGTTTGCTCCATTGCTCCACAAGATCCCTGTGCATAACCAGTTTTGTTCCATTGATACGTCCACCAATGATCGCAGCAGTGTGACCAGAAAATTTTGGCCACATTGCCTATAGGAATATCTCCGCTATGCTTAAACTGGTTGCGCGTTTTCCAAATGAACCAAATCCCCAAATGGAAACTGTCTTTCCAGCATTTATCCAAGGTTTTGTCTTTGAAGCCTTGCTTGTGCCACCTGATGAGTCCTTGCTTTAAGAATTGAGGGCTCCAATGCCATGGAGCAGTACGCCCAAACTTGCCATAGATGCAAGCCCAAATGGGTCTAGCACCCTTGCATTCAAAAAAAAGGTGTGAAATATCTTCACTCGCTTGCTTGCAAACATAACACCTTGGTTCTTTATTTTGGAAAACATGAACAATTTCCTGGCTGAGAAGAAAGCTGTCTTGGATGCATCTTCCCTGTAGGAAGGCACTTTGATTATTGGATATGATCCTGTTGAGGATTGGCCGCATGCGCTGGACCATGATCCTGGTAATAAATTTCATCGTGCTAGTACAGAGGGATATAGGGCGAAATTTGTCCAACTGCTTAGCTCCTTGCTCCTTGGCAGCAAGATGATGTGAGTCCTGTTAATGGATTTAACCAGCTTGCCGGAATGAAAAAACCCAGTGATAGCCGCAGAAACGGCCTCCTTCACAGTATTCCAATTGGACTGGAAGAAATTATTACCAAACCCATCTGGGCCCGACGCGGAATCCTTATCTGCCTCCATTACTGCCCACTGAATTTCTTCTGTAGTGATAGGTTTCAATAGGTCAGCATTCTCCTCTAGAGACACAGTAGGGCCTGGAGCGAGAGAATGCGGTAGGCACCCATCACCCTGAACATTCGCTAAAAGATGAAAAGAAGTCTGTGCAAGCTTAGAATATATCAGGCATGTTTGTTAGGAGCTGACCCCATGGGAGATAATGTCGATCTTGTTCCTTCGCCTCCATTAGCGATTCCTTGGAAGAATTTGGTGTTGAGGTCTCCATCCTTGATCCATTTGATTCTGGATTTTTGGCGCCAAAGGCGTTCTTCTAGGTGCAGGAGCACCGAAAGTTGTCGCTTGAGGTTGCACTCTTCCTCTATCGCCTGAAAGTGGCCACTTTCAATCTGAGATTGTAGGTATTTAAGTTTAGATTTGATATCGGCAATATAGGGGGATAGATCATTGGCTCCACCTTTGCACCACATCTTTAACTTGTCCCTGGTGGCCTCTAGTTTGTAAATGAGTTTAATCATTGCGCAGCCTCTAATGTCCACTGTCCATGCAGAATCAACTTGGTTTTTGTACCCTGCCATGTTCATCCAGTATTGAAAATGCCGAAATGGGGTACGTCCCCAAGTTGAGTACCTACGCTTTGAAATGCAGAGCATCAGATATTGTCCTAGGGAGCACTTCCAATTGCAGCAACAATTCTGGATCGTCCACCCATTCTTTGGAAACATAACATCGATCTTCTTGGACATCACATTATCTTTGCCCACCTGGTTAGTCCAAGTGAATTTCTTATCTTGGCAAGAAACTTCAGTTAACGCCGATGAGGTGACAAAGTTTGATAAGGCAATGCAGGCGTAGAGTGGCGGGGCCCTCCTAGTTTTTTCATTGCTGTTTAGCACTGCGTTAAAGTCGCCCATACATATAATAGCCTCACTGCACCGGTTCAAAGTATCAAGAAGGATAGGGAACATGGTCTTCCTTATTCTAAAATCAGTGTGTATAAACCCCAAAAACAACAAAAGTTTGACCAGTTGAGGGGATATAAAACTGGGCGACAATCCAATGGGGATGAGCATACCAGTTTTGGAGAGTCACTACCGTCGGATCCCAGAGGCCAATGATGCGCGCCTAGGGTCCCGAAAGATGGATGTTGGAGATTTGACAATAGTCTGGAATCTTGAACCGAAACTTCTGAAGCTGTTCCGCGTTAAGCTTGGAATCAATAGCAAAAGCAATGGAAGACTTAGTAGACCTAAGAGTACTTAAGAACTCATGTTGGGCTGGAGTAGAGGCCAGCCCGCGGACGTTCCAAGATAGGATCTTCATGGGCAAGGAGTTTCATGCCCCATCCTTACTTCTCTCGAAACCCATTTCCATGTCCTCAAAGGAAGGACCCTCCTGTTGGCCCTGGACTAACCCTGCCATAGTTAGGTTCTCATCCTCTTTAGTCCTCCTTTCGACCGTCTCAGAATTGTCACTCACGGTGGGAGGACTGGTTCGCTTCTTGGCTCCAACAACTTCCTTATGCTTGAGTGTTCTTTTCTTGGCCTTGTCAGCCAATTGGGCATTGATGGGAGATTTCATGGATTTAGAATGACTCCTTGTATCGGGTAAAGCCTGAGAGGGTCCCTGTATGCTTTCGCTTTCCAATTGCATTGGGTTTTGTTGATGTATGCTTTCGCTTTCCAATTGCATTGGGTTTTGTTGAGGACCTGTCGCGCCCTTACTTCTACTCTGTATGTCTTGTGTGCCTGAACGATTACCATCTGTTTCAGATTCCTTTCCTCAACCTCTGTCCCCTCCACCATATTTGAGAGAGCTTCAAACTTGTTGTGTTCCGGGTGAGAGTCTGGTTTTCCTTTAAAGGATTGGGATCCTCTTGGGAGTTCTAACTTGTTGCAGGCATTAAGGGTGCTCTTGTCCCCTTCCTTGGGAGCCTCTTTCATCATGCAGGAGCCATCAAAGTGGGTCATCAAAGTGGGTTGTGGATCCACATTTATGACAGTACTTGACCTTAGTTTCGTATTCAATAGATTGAACAAAAGTTTTACCACCTGTTACTTCTAGTTCAATTTCTCTTCTAGTTCAATTTCTGGTGTTGGCCTAAACCCAAGCGGGATGTCGATTTTTACGCGGGCAAAACCAAACCGGTGGAGGTGCCTAGTATATTCGTCAGCTTCCACGAATGTACCACCTATTAAATCAGCAATATCCGTGAACACCCGAGGATTCCACCATTCCACTGGCAGGTTCAGGCAAGCGAATCCAAATTCGGACACGATTGGAACTCTCAATCCGCATAGGCATTCCAGGATGCCATTGGTTAGCAATAAGCAGTCTTCCTCCCACAAACCATCGATCAGGCGACAAAATGAATTTCAAATTAGCTTCAGAAGTTGTGCGGAGAAGGAACATACCTTTCCCAACGGAGGTGAACTTAAGGTCTGTGATACCAGGCCATAAGCTGCGAAGGCCCGCAAAGATGAAGCTATAGTCGAGCCGACCTTTCCCAGCCCCTCCCACTAGAGTTGCTATGGCGCTGAAGCGGAACGGCTGGCATATGACTTCATATGATTGTTGAGAGATAACCAGGCGTTTCTTCTTTGCCACCTCTTTCTTCTCCAGCGGGGGCATGTTCATCTCTGTCTGGAGGCTATCTCCATCCACAATATCCGCCCACCATTTCCCCATTTTCGGACTGGAAGGAGAAGGCAGATCCTTACCTCTAGCAGCACCATCTTCACTATCACCCAAAATCATGGGTTCTCCGCTTTCAGCTGGTTCTCCCATCCTCGGGAGCGTCTGCTGGGCCAGAGGCCCACTGCAGCCAGCAACTCCTCCTTCCAACGTTTCAGGGTCGCCTCTGCCCTGTCTTTGCCTTGAGCCCCCTATGGAGGATATCACCCATTCAGAAAGTTTATCCGACAGCTTTACCTTTGCTCCTTGCAATCCTCCAGCAGCACCATCTGCAGTACCACCCTCATCCATGGGTTCTCCGCTTACATCTGGTTCTCCCATCTTCGGGGGCGTCTGCTGGGCCAGAGGCCCACTGCGGCCGGCAGCTGCCCCCTCCAACGTATCAAGATCGCCTCTGCCCTAGGAGAGAGAACGTTTCTCGAAAAGGGTTTACCTCTTCTGAGATGATGCATGCTATTAAAACAAACCGAAACGTCATTCTATGCTGAACCAAATAGAAGAAAATTACGGCATGATATGGTACACAGACAATATCAGTCAAGAGAGTTCCACGTTCAGGACCAAGTTCAATAAGGTTCACTTTCTCTGATTGCCCATCTGTTCCCAAAGACATACACTCCATATGCCAATCATTCTACATCAGGAGTACCACTAATAAGTTCTAACTTCTAACATGCCAAAACCAGGGCATCAATCCATCAAGTCTCTTAGTAGGACAATACAATAATCACATATACAATTTCTAACATTTGCAATCACTATATCACATTCCATGTTTTAATTACAAAAAATGGGGAAGAGGGTTGGAGGCAACCCTATCACTAATGATTCCCATTTCACCCAGAACAACCAAGACAAAACCCTTTCCTTTAACAAACAAACCACATATATATATATATACACTCTATTCCAATTGCTTTGGATCTAACGTAACCCGTTCACATTCCAATCTCTTACCTGGGTGTCGAAGTGATGTTTGGCAGATTTGACATCAAGGGCACGCATTAGTAGTTACAAGTGCTTCACCCGTGGATGCACCCTCAGTATCTTCTCCATAAATACTGCACCCAGCATATCATGAACTACTCATGAATATACACATATGAAAGAGAGAGAGAGAGGGAGAGATGTTGCTCTCATTACTCTTGCAGCAAACCCAGTGCAGCCCGTGATTAAGATGCTCTAAACTATGAGCAATGTTGTTCAGAGTAGCCATTGGTATCTGATATTGAATGAGGATTGGAGCTTTCTCCTGCTCTCACTGTGTGTGTCCCGCCGCAACCTGTAACAGAAAAGAAAGAGAAGGGCAGTTCACTATACTGCTGGTGCAGCTTCTTGATCGAACGTCCCTCTCTATTTATGCCTGCAGATGCTTTTTCGCTGTTTCCCCAAGCAGTTCAAGTGAAATCCTCTCATGTCAACGTCAATGTGCATGCACCAAAAGTCTCTTCTGAGAAGCAAGGCCCAAAGCCACTCATTTTCTTTTAAATAAATGAATATGGGCAAAGAAACTCCAACATCCAACTAAAAACCTGCCCCCTTTTTCCAACTGTCATAGATATTCAATCAAGCAACCCCAAAGCCACTCATTTTCTTTTAAATAAATGAATATGGGCAAAGAAACTCCAACATCCAACTAAAAACCTGCCCCCTTTTTCCAACTGTCATAGATATTCAATCAAGCAACCTACAAACTTAAGCAATATAGATATGCAGTTCAAAGAATACATCAAGAATGTGACGCAACCAGTAGACCCAAGAACTTGATCAAGTTTTATTTATCAAAAGAATTGAGCAAAGACAGAAAAAATAAAAAACCAAGCAACTATGTGACTAAACAACCCATGCCACAATGGGAGTGAAAATCAACATGACAAGCACTATGCTGGAAAACCACTAAAGCAGAAAATAAAATAAAACAATTGAACTACTATAAATCAAACCAACAATTCTCGACAAAACTAAAATAATCTAACTAAGAAAGAATATGATCATACTGAAAACAAATGAAACCAATAACCTTGACCTATACCGGACAAGTACAATACCTGAGGCATCTACTCAACTAACATGACACAAGAAGAAATTGAGTACTAACCTGGTCTAAAGACATGAAGGACCCTGCTGAAGCAAAGGCACCGCTTGATAGTTGATGACTATGAAGAATACCTCCACCCTTGGCTGCTCACTTTTGTTATTGAAAAAAGCATACGCCAGCCAAGCGGAAGAAGGGTGAAGAAAGGACGGGGTAGATGAGAAAAAGATCGATTAATGGAGATGGGTTAGGCAAGAGATATGGGGCTTTCCACCCCCTTTTTACCTCGGATAATAAAGAAACACTATATTTTGCAAAACTACCTATTGCAAAAAGGCCAATACACATATTGGATGAAGCCAAGGACAAAACCCATAACACTTTGACAAAAATGTTATAAATAAAAAATCGACCAGTTCTTTTGAAAAGAGATAAGAGGTTTTTTATGACAGTCTCAACCCTAAGTCAAAGTTATGCCATTGAAAACCAGATACTCAATTAAGAGAGAATAATGGGTGAGGTTCCCAAATGATCTGACTCTCCCAAGATAGAGGAAAAGATGGACAAATTGTCACATTAAGCATAATTGGCCTGTCTTTGAGGAGTTTCATCCATTCCAAGAACGGCCTAGCGGTTTGGTAATGAAACGACAAAGATCTTTGAAGACCAAGGGGATTGGTTAGTTCCTCATATGCCTAGGAGGCCTCGAAACATAACAAGAGATGTCAAGTTTTTACTTTGAAATAGTTCAAAATGGTCAATTTAACTCATAAGCTTGAGTGCTTGTGTTGTGCAAATAACATGTCTTTCGTTTATCCATAGTACCATACAAGCACCAAGATTCATTTCGCATCCATGTCATCGAATCTCTAGAAGGGATTTCATTCAATTTCCAAAATATGAACATAAAAGAATCACCCTCAACATCGTAGGTAATCAAAAAGAGGAAAAGATATTGACCCCGTAATTGCACATCCACAAAAGATTGTCACATTCAATTCCCGCGAGTTCAGCCTTCATGCTTTTCATCTATTGGCAGGCACCTTTTGCTTTTTTTTTTTTTGCTTCTTTTTTTTTTTTACATTCGACATTTTGCCTTTTGATTTTTTTTTCTTGCTTTTGATTTTTCTTTTCAGGCCGACCTTCACCTTTGAGGGAATACCTCACCACCCCAAAGGCTACTACGAAGCTCCACCGCTTTGGTGGGTATGTGTAGCTTTATCACGTGTCCCACCCGCTTCAACTTACGGGTGTTCGACGATCAAAAGGTTCATAAGTCATTATCTTCACGGAATAGACATAAATCACCTATATGCCTACCCGGTACTCTTGATTACTGACCCAGAGGAACGACTACACAAGCCCCGAGCCCATCTCTCAACTCTCATTTTGCTACCTGCCAAGATCTTATAGAGCATTGTGGCTTCTCTCTCGGGATATTTTCCTCCTAAATCCTTGTAGATGTTTAATTACCAAAGTCAATGGCTTTTCCTAGTCTTGACTTCCTCAGCTTCATAGGATTTTTCTTGATTGCACATATCCAAGATTTTTCATTTTTCCTCTTCCATTGATTGCTAACAAGAACTTGAAATTTTCTCCATTCACTCGGGGAGGTACTAAAGATAAAGCAAAGACATAATATTGTGTGAGAAGACAATTTTAAAAAGCTTTTAAGCAAAATGTAAAATTTTCTCTTTTACAAAAGTTTTTGACATCAAATGTTATGTCACAAGGAGGATGGAACTCTACTCGCTAAAGAAAGGGTGATTTCAAAACAAGATGGGTTGGTTTGTAGAAGAACGAATTTCACCAACTTCCCCATACAAGCAGAGCCTTTTACACAAAAGGTTGATCAAAAGGTAACCAGTTTCCATAAGATTAGGTGATCAAATGAGTGGAAATTTCGCAAATGGTTTGAGTTAAGCTCTTCTCTTTTCTCGAAGGAAGCCCAGGATAAACTAATCATATGCAGCCAAATTTATAAAATCATTGGGTAAATGACACTGAAAACTACGGGTGTTAGACTCAAAATGTGAGGCTATCCACCAAAGTTTTGACTAGTTTTGTGTTCTGGTTGCACAAGGACTTTGTGAAATGATGATTTTGCAAAAGGATACAACACAAGGAACAAGTTCTCCCCAAAGTCTCCTCATAAAAGTAGAGCCTTGTGGTGGACAAAATTCCCCAAATTCTCATGTCGTAAGGTTTCCTTGCAGAGGGTTTGATCATTGATCACCAAGAAAAAATGCCTACACCAACAACTCACTCTTCTAGCCAACTAAAAGGCCACTTTCAAGACTGAGTTGGATTGGACTGAATGGTTTGAAATGCTTTTGATCAAAGCTCGTGTTCAAGACCAAATGGAACAAACGGCTCCCCAAGATTTCTCTGCCCATGCATATGCATACAAAGGTCCTAAGAATATGACTCAAATTATGGTTTTACTATCTAAAAATCAATCCAAAGGTATGATAAACCATAGACTACACCCCTGGCTAGATAGCACAAACAGAATCTGCTAAGATGCAACCCTCTTAGCAATAACACCAAAAAACAAAATGCATAAACCACCATGCATGTCCTAAATGAGAAAGTCTAAAACCTGCTATACACCACTACTTAATGAATTCCTGCTATATCTTCAAACATAACGAAGCAAAACGAATTGATAAAGCTAACGGGTAACCACATCGAGCATGTATATACAGAGAGAAAGAGAGAGATGACCAGAATGGTTTGGGCACCAAGAGCCAAGGCTTTCAACATGCCTGTCCAACGCCTAATTCCTCCATCAAGCAGAACAAGAATTTTACCAGCGATAGCTTGAACAACCTATGCTTGAAATAGGAAGACCAACAGGGAGGGGAATCATGCATCTCTCAAATGTGTTAACAGCTTATCAGGGAAAGGACAAAATGGATAGAAGTTTTCTTGCACTCTGTTTTGAGAAGGAAAAAAGAAAAGCTTGTTTTTGTCAAGAAATAGCAATTTTGGAATCATTTGAGGTGAGTCGACGTTACCTCCTCAAGGGCAGAAATTGCAGCAGGTGCACAGTCAAGTTGGCGACCACCATGATTCCAAACAATTACGCCATCTACTCCAACCTCAATAGCTTTCCCAGCTGCAGGAAGTAAAGGAAACACATCAAACAGGAGAGAGCCATTTCCATAACATTGTTAACATTCATACGGCCTTGTAATGCACCATGCCGAGAAAGTTGCTTGTGCTTGTTAGACACATGAAATTAAAGATCAACTTTTTTCATAAACTAGGTGGGATTCCTACCACAATTCGCACCTAACTTACTCTTTCGAAAGCTTTTGATGCAGCATCTTAAAACTCCTTTACTGGTTATTTTGTTGGCAAACTCGATTCGTGTGAAATGGTTAATTTGTAAGATCATTTTGGATTCAGTCCTCAACTTTGCTCTTCAATGTTACCCAGGACCGAGCCCCAAAGTGCTTGATAACAACTGATTAACGGTTATTCTGACCATTGAAAAATGAGTATCTGCAAAAGAAATATGAAATTTAAACGACAATGCTCCAATGAAGGATATCCCTTCATCACATGCTTCGATTGACCTAAAAAACACTTTTTGTTATTGCGACCCAATGAATTTCTCCTCTATCACCTCTGTCTTTTTCTTGACTTAAGACTTATATTTTTCAGATCGCATATGTGCGTAAATTCAAACTTATCGTATATGTTCTTGTGTAAATCACTTATAGGCATTACCGTATATGCAATTAAATCAAGCAATCAAGATAAGAGGGGCGACCAACACCATAAGCATGAAGCTCCCACCTGCCACTAACTTGACGCCGTCAATGGGTCAGAAGACGGTGAGACCTCTGACGACGTTGCCCATGTAGGTATTGTTGATGCTGGTGGCGGCTTGCTCCCCCAGCTTGGACATGAGGAACGTGAGGTTGAGCTCCACGGGAAGGGGAGAGACCCTCCTCGGGCAGAGGTTCTCCTCGGAAACCCTCCTCCGACCACAGCTAGATGGAGAGAGAGAGAGAAGAGAAGAGAGACTGAGACAACTTGCAGAAACTGCAACGCTTGCTTTCCCCAACGATCACTTTCCTTTATCTTTTCTTTTTTGTTACATTCTTTTCCTTCCCTTTTCTGTCTCTTCCTTCCCTTTTATGTCTCAAATGACTTGGGTTGGATATGGGGCAGTACCTTAAACATCGTTCCATGCAAACAAAAAACATTTTATTCATTAAATATAACTAAGGCCCATATATAGGTTTGTGTAATTTTTGCTTTTTACTTTTTAAATTAATTAAATAATTTAATTTTTGTAATTTAAAATAAAATTAGTGATAAGTGCCGATTATGTATTAATAAGTAAATTGATATGGAGAGCGAACACCAATATTTACAACATTAGTCTTGATTATATATGTTTCACAAAATCAGCTTATCGTTTTCTAAGGCCTATTGAATTAATGGTTTGCTTTGAATCCTTAACTCAAATTCAAGGCATAGACAAGTTTGGCTGGTTGGTTAGAGAAATGAGCTAAAAATAAAAGTTACAATCAAAATGTGTGCATTGTTTAATTTTTGAGTTCTAAATAATTAGATTCCCAACAATTGCTACAAGATTTCACCTTAAATATTCCATAAACAGTCTAAGGTACCTTTTAACCACTGCAAGCTTAACAAATGAAAACTGAGATTTTGAATTGCTTCATTTAATTAATGGCTTGTTTCTTTTATAATTTAGGTGATGAAACAAATTATTAATACGACGCTCTTACCATTACTTGTTATCTTATATGGAGTTGCATGGGATTTTATGCCCTTCCAGGCTTAAAGTGGTTTATTACTTAATCAATTTGTGCATGCTTTTGCAAAATTTATAATTGATTGGAACAACCAAAAAATAAAATAAAAACCTAAAGTAATTGATTTGTCTAGCCAGTCCAAACGGCGACTCGATCATCGATACATATGACTTGTCTAGCAAAGATAATGGGGCCTGGTTTTAAATCTTATGATATGGATTCTGCATGTGTCAATGCAGATTCAAGTCTAAGATCCAGAAAAAGATCCAATCCATTTGATGTAAATTTTTTGGATCTCAAGTTAGTTAGAGAAAGAATGGGGTACAAATTTCAGCAATTCTGAACTCAAATTTCTGCCCCTTGAGTCCAAAACATGCGAGTATGCATGGTGGACTCGATGAAGTTCGGATCAGCTCGAGGCCGACCTATTTCCAGCCTTCGGTCGCCCCATCTAAGAAAGATTCCACCACAGGGATTGATAAATGGGAACAGTTAAATTCCAATTAATTTAAACTTGGTTCCAAGAATATTTTATGTTAAAATTCAAAATTTTTAAGAACCTACAAATGTCTAAATCCAGAGAAACTGGGCATAGTATCTTATTCCATCTCGTATAAAAATTAAAGTAAGCATGGAGTGCCAAACTTTCTCTGCAACGCATAAGGTATATGGTGACAAATTCACGTAAAAAAACAATATAATCCGTCTGCCACATGGCTGTTTTTGTATAAGAACATGCATGTGAATAACTTTTCCTAAAGGGGAATGACTCCAACAATTCCAAATTAGTGTAGCGTTATTCAAACCATTTGCCCAATACTTATGAGGCAAAATCCTTCAATTTTCCCATAAAAGCTACAAGAAACTCGTTTTCCTCTCTTGGATAAATAATTTCAAGAAGTGTCAAGGTGACAAATATAACAACATAGGCAACCTTCAAACCGAATAGATTGTTTATCGTATTTCTTGAAGACAGAAAATCAGACATTAAAGTTACTTGATGAATCGTGAAACACGTTCTCCTTCTTTTACAAATAAACTCATTGCGCTGCTAATGGATATCAACAACATAAAACATCATCTATACTTACCAAAGTATAGCTTTGCAGAGAATCTTGAAAAAAAAAAAGCCAAGAAAAAGAACCAGAAAGCAAAGCAAAAGACGAATTAATGTGCCGACTCTGCGTTCTTCAGAGGTCGAGCTTCCTTTTCAGCTTTTCCTAGCAATTGTGAGAAGCAGAGAGTTAGTAACTTAAGTGTGTTAAACAACATGAATCAGTGCACAAAGAAAGAGGACAAACGTAGAATATTTCATCCATCCCGTCCTCTTTCTTCTTCCCACACAAAAGACATTTTTCCCCGCTTCTTTTCTTTTCTCGCTCTCTCCCGTTTGGATCACCGCTGTAGCTTTGCAACGGTGAATATCTTCACCGTTATAAGTGCCCATCACCTCTATAGACCTATGCCGGTGAGGTATTTCCTTGCTATAGCCTTTTGAAGCTACCGGCGATATTGGTCACCGGTGGAGGGCCCTATACCGGTGACCTTCCACACCGCAAAACATCTGTTTCGACGGAAACTACCATCGCTATAGGCTTATAACGGCGAAGTGAACCACCGTTATTGATATATACCGGTGATTAGAATCACCGCTGTAGCCTTGGAGACTCGTTCCGAATAATAAATATAAGACATCTGTTCAAGAGCATGATCTAGCAGATTCATATGACATGCGGTGTACATACTTCATTCCAGCGTGCATGGTTATGCAGCTAGAAACTCCGGTTGCTCCCTTCCATTTACATTTTTTTTAACATTCCTATTCAACAAAACTTCAGCTATTTCTCTGTAATCAATACCACTATATTAGCTGTAGCATAGGATTTTTTTAACTCTCCATCCTTCAGGTTTATATGCAATTGAATGGTTTGCATGTAAATGTTAATCACGTCTTCACTTGCAATTCTAAAGAATCCAAAGGTTGTCAAGCTTAGCTTGGAGTGTCTTAGAACCGTTCATGACCATTGTCCACATGTGAAGCTTCAAAGAGGAATAAACGTCCCATTCAGAAAAGTTGCTTTTTTCTTACATCAATAAAGTTTAGCTAGCCGCCACAACTTGTAGCCACTTCAACATTTAAGCACGTCTTGGTATCAACATATATAATCCTTGCTCGGTTTTATGTTCTATCTACTCGAATATTTGTATCCTGCAAAACAAAAGTAACGCCATGTATTTTATAAGCAAGTTCCGTTGAAAGACCGAAATAAAGAAATACATAAGAAATCTTTTAATTGGCTAGCGAGAAACAAAAAATAACAAAATACATAAGAAAGGAGAGGCAGATAACTTATTGACCTTACGTCAGTGGAACCCATGCACCAACCAAAGATCAGATTCATTCTTCGTCCTTGACCCAAGTGGACCTACAAATGGAGCCCCCAAAAGCCTATTCTTCTATACACTCGCAAGCTAATATCAAGGAAATGTCAAATGGCTTCCGGTCAAGAAGCTGAAGAAAGAAACCAATTGGGTTGAACAAGATGCCAAATCTGCTACAAAACATCCCGTACATGCTATCAAGAAAATTGAGAAAGAAACAATGTAAAATATCAATTGTAGGAAAGTCAAAATTACAGTTAAACAAATGCGGTGCCTTGGTTCATTTAAATGGAAAGGAAAAAATGCAAAAGAAAGTTGGGGCAATTTATCCTCGTCATCAAAAGTCAGTGATCTTGGATGTGGATGCTGGTAATGGCAAGGAACAATTATTGCATTTGTTGCAGGGTTAGATTTATGTAATGGGCGATATGATACCAAAGCACTCTTTATTTACGCCTTCGTTCTCATGCTTTCTATTTTTTTGTTGTTGTTAAAATTTTCTTGTTTTTTTATCCATTCTTTGCACCATTCTCCTAATCCTCGAAGAATTTCAGTTTCCATTCCATCATTATACTGTGATAAACTGTAAAGTCAACAAAGCTGCAGACATAGTTAATATTGCTTCATCTAATAACAACCCATAGTCTTCCAATCATGAAGAACTGTGTGTCATGAGTTTTTTTTTGAGACAACAATCGGATTGCAAGCTATAACATTCAAAAACATCATTTGTCATTTTTCTGTAAATGGGGCCCTTATAAGCAAGTGTGGCTTCCCCAAGGGAGCCGTGGCGTGACTTACCCTGCAAAACTTGATGGCCCTACAAAACTGATGACCCTGATGATTCATTACTGAAGCTTTCAAGCATTTCCGAGACAATTAATATAGAAGATGCACCGTACTTAAAATGAAAATAATCCAAACGCATGACATGTACAGGTCATTCATTATTCCTACTGGAGCAACAAGTTTTCGATCTCAATAATTCAGAAACATTCAGCCCATGCATCTATCCACCAAGAATCTCTTAAAACTGAACAAAAACGCAGCTTCCAATGGTAAGTCTAGCTAATTGGAATAACCAACATCAAAATTCTACATATGAAGTGAATTAAAGAGCGATGAAAATGATGGATGGATGGCGTGGGTATGAACCAAGTTTTCGGGTGGGAGATGTCAAAAACGATTCTCCGAGCCAAGGGACGTTTTCTCTTGATCCCATACTCTTTCTTTCCTGCTTCCCAACAGACATTTTGATAAAACCCCTCTCTGTTGCTGGCTCTAAAACCAAATTAGAGACACTGATGTGTGCAGAAGACGAGTTGCAAAACCGGCTCTAAAACTAAAAGGGGACCAGAAAAAGAAGGTTATTTAAGTAGATGAAGAATCACTGCAATAGGCAAAGAAAGAGATAAGAGGTGGCGAGAGAGAGAGAACGGAACCTTCACAAGAAAGGAAGACAAAAATCAAAGACAATAACATGTAAGCAAATGGGCAAGAAGGGAAAATGTTCAACTCACGACTTTTTCATTGAGAATAACATTGAAACCCAAAAGCAATCCGGAGAAGACGCACCCATCTCGATCAATTTGCTCCAGATGTGTGCTACTAAGTGGAAAATGGAAAATTGTAACTTCTAAATATTAAAAGTTCACTAAAACTTTTTTCAAAAGAGAAAGAACAAAGATACAAGGAAGAAAAAATCTATCGATGCACGTGAATTGCATAACCATAACAAAATAAAAACTAAAAGAGGGTCTAGTAACAAGAAAAACAACAATTACACTACAACATTTATTGCCTTTCCCAGGGTTTAATAAGTGCACTCTCCCGGCACCCCACCAGCATTGGGCATGCACTGGTTTGGGAGAGACATGAGTTTGGCCGCCGTTTAATAAATGCCAGTAAAAGTCCTAGAAAGCACTACCTCCATTAGCGCAAGCTACATGTTGCTGCTGCCTGCAGCATATTGCCATTCGCAAAATGTATAAACGGGGCAAGTTTGTCTGCTTGTTAAAGTAACTAATGCATCGATCAAAGAGTTTAATACCTACCACTATAATGCTAAAAAAACAAAGTCACTCAAGCATGCTGGAGTACTTTTAGCTATTTACCATGTCATGAATTGTTAATGAAGTAAATGTCAAACAAAGTTTGGAATCAATACTTTGATCTTATGCAATTTAGTTACAACTTGATGATCTAACAAGCATCTTGAGATTTAAAAAAAAAAAAAGAACATTACGTACCTAAACAGATGTCTTCACTTGGTTTCATCTCTCTGCCCCTAATTGAAGTTCTTTTGTCACTTTCTTCCTCCTTCCTTTTATTTTTTCCCTCCCTAGAACGTGAAAGGGAAATATTGCACTCTAATATGGTTAAATATATCCTAAGCAGGGTTTCTCTGTACAAAAATATCAAAACATGTGGATTCTTCATGACCCACCTTTTTATCTCATCATATGTCAACAACTCAACCAACTAAAACCCTGTCAAAGAGAACAAAAATGCATGCATTACCTTTCAAGAGAAAACCAGACTGCAACAACAGACATGTCCGTCAAAGGAGTTAGCTCTCCTAAGGTTGGTTGGGATGTTGTAGTAAACTGATTTGCCGAAAGAGAGCTGCAAGGAGAAGTAAACTTGTAGCAATCAGTTCAGAAGATCCTATTCAAATCAGTACGAGAAACTCCAACAACCAAAACCATGATGAAAAGAAATTCCATGCAATTAAAACAGCTACCCAGTGCACAACACCACAGGCATAAATGTTAATCAGGTCTTCACGTTCAATCTTAAAGAATCTATAGGTTGTCAATCTTAAGCTAGGCTTCTTTCAAAGTGTCTTTTGTTCGTAGACTGAGAACCTCCTCTGTTTTCTTGATGCCTTCATCTGGATCATGATCATTGTCTAAATGTGAAGTTTCAAAGAGCAATTAACGTCCCACTCAAAAAAGTTGGTTTTTTCTTACATCAATAAATTTTGGCCAAGTCATCAGCACTTGTGGATTTGTGGCCATTTCAACATCAAGGCACATCTTGCCATCAGCGTATATTAGAGGCAGAGGCAGAGGCTAACACTAGTGCACCTCGACAACAAAAGCAATCTAATGTAGAAATCTACTGCTTCTACCTGATCAGAATTTTGACTTCATTTTTCCAATATTCAACTTGAGGATCAATAAAGATGAACTTCCATTAGATGAGAAATGGTTTCCAGTATGATGTTTATGACAAACTGGCCCTTGACTTATAATTCTGAAATACATGGAAGAACTGGTCGGAAACTTGTTAAGATCGATAAGACTTGTTTAGAAGGATTTGCTTAGGACATTCTCTCAAAGAATGTCAAATTAGAAATGTTAAGGGCCAAATATTCAAGCTCACAAACTGCATTATATTGAATCTGATTCAAGAACAACCCAGACATAGATCATATCCCCATTTACCAACCACTGTTAAACATGGAAGAACCAGATTCTTAGAGCATGATAATGTCTCATGAATGGAAGTGGAAGCTAAAAAATGAATGGTTACCCCTTCTTTCCGAAAAGGAGATGATAATCTCCATACATGGCATGAACTGTTTATGTGAAAAGTGAGAAAAAGTCTTGACATATCATTATATCGTCTCAAATTTTTCGGACGCATTAACAAACCCTTTAATAGAGAAGAGTGCTAACCCTATGAGCAAGCAAACAGTTAAAATACTTATTGAACAAAAGCATAAATAGCAGAAAAAAGGCCAAGACCAGCAATCTACTTTGCTATCTATAAAATTGTGGTAACGTAAGTAAAATTGGGCGCATTGAAGAAAATCTATGGCAAATGTAAGAAATGTGCATTTCATGTGGAGAGGAAACTTCCCAGAATCTCGTGGTACCCAAAAGTTATAAAATTTTAAATTTGACAACTAATAATGTTATATGGTGCTTGCTGGATCTTCACCCCTTTCTGAAGGATTTTACTGTCATCTTTGTTATTAAGAGAACTCAAACCAGCAGAAATGATACAAAGCTTAAAGGAAATTCAGTCTTGAAAAGATCCTAATGTTTTGTAGCCATGCAGGGCTAATAAAACTCGCTGGTTCGGAATCTTGTTGAACTCCTATCAAATCTAAATACCTGCTTTTGCAAACTAGCAGTGCACCAGGACACAACTTAACATCTTGCAGGTGTAGAGCTTTATCGAGGAGAAACGTTTTTTCCGTTAACTAGGGGGTAGGGGCCTTGATCAAGTAAACAAGAAAGGCATACACGAGTATGAGTTTGGATCACGTTAGCTTTTGTTTGGTCTATATCTACCATGTGTGAAGTAACCAGACAATATATGGTCCAGGCAACAGGGCATGCCCGATAGTACCACCTCCACCTTATTGGGTAAGCTATAAAACATCATATCACAGAAACTGGAAAATTTTATCACACAATAAAGCGATCTATGTTTAATGGCATAATAAAATAAAAGAATGAATACTTTGGTGACAGAGACAGGAAAAGATCTGTACCATGTTCATAGTGGAGGCAAACAAATGAACGCAGCAAGGACGGAAAAGATAAATCCCATGATCTAAGTTTTGTACCACTTTGCATAATGGAGCTAAAAAGAAATGAGCACAGGAAGGACAAAAACCCATGGCCTTTTCTATCTTTCGTTCCCTCTATATTAGCACCAGACAGCTGGTAATAGAAAGCAAATCTTCACCAACCATCACTTTGAGTCAGACCAAGCAACATGTTTTCAACTCGCTGGACATGCTAATGTATGCTTTCGTTATTTACAACTGTAGGATACACCGGTTCAGCACCCAATTCATCTTTCATCATCATAATCAGACCTCATAAATGTACATCAACAAAATCTTGTGCACGGATTCTAAATGTGCGCTGTTAAGTTGTAAACCAGGGGGATTAGGCTGCCACCATTAAAATCTTGAAACAAATTAAGAAAAAATATGCATAAATTGCGTTTTAAAGCATTTCAACCTATACTCAGCGGAGGAGACAAAGAGAAGGGGAGGGCATGGCGATGAATCTACCATCCCAAAAACGAGCGTACCATCTTGACGTCCTTGGGTACCTAGGAACCAAATCCCCATCAAACGGCTGGAGGATCTCTAATACGCCGATTACCTCGCTGGTCTCCAGCTTGCTCTTCTTCGCACGCAGCGTGATCTTACCGTCCTTCTCCTCGAAATTGAGGGAGCCATAGGAGGAGACCTTGAAGCCCGATCACGTCTAGGGTGTAGGTGAGGCGGGTCACGAACTTGTTCTTCTCGAACTCCGGCGGGGCATCTTGCTGACGCCCTAAACCTTTCTTGAAAAACCAAAATGAGATGGGGAGAGAGAGCACACGCACGGGGGAGAGAGAGAGAGAGTGTGTGGGAGTTCCTGTAACCGCCAACGAGAGCTCCTAACCGCCACTCGCACGTCCAGCGGCCTGAACTGGGTGGTGTCTGCCAAATTTAATTGAAACAGAAGGCGAACGAAAAGTCATTTGCGAGGGCCAAATCAGAAGGAAAAAAAAGTTCATGAATCAATATTTTCTTTAAAATCCAATTTATACATCGGTTCGGTCTCTAACTTGTTCGCGTTTCAATATTTCTACAAGTTTTCGAGTTTAAACCTTTAACTTATTTTACCAACTCATCTTACTTCTCTCTCTCTCTCTCTCTCAATTGTAATCCCATTCAACAGTCCTAAGTGCTTTAGATATTGTTTAATGTGCAAATAAAATATTCAAATTGTTTAATAATCAACGCCTAAGTTTTTTGGCTTAACATACCCATCTTAATTTTCAAATATATAGTTTTAATATCAATTTTTATGGTATTAAAACTAAAAAAGATTCATATAATTTGTTTTTGTAAGAACTGTGGGTAGGACGGCTGGTCCCGGTGAGGACGAAGACTTGGAGACGGTCAATGAATTGGCCGAGAGCGAGGATGGGCATGGAGATGGCTAGAGGAGCGAGACGGAGGACGAACGGGAGGGAGAAGAGGTATTGATGATATTGATGATAAGTAATGTTATTATCCTTGTATAGAATCTAATTGGTCTGATTCATGTGCTGATTCCTTTTGTAGGCAATGAAAGTGATCAGCATGAGGATCCTTTGTTGTCTGCCTTTGGGATTAACTTTTTAGAACATGATTAACTTTGTAGAACAGTTTACACACAGATACAGGGTAGAATTCTTCATCTTCCAAAAGTATCTGCACATTACAGATTTGCCTCATTTTTGCTGTAATTCTGTATATGGTAACACAAATTAGAGGTGTACTGACCTTTTAAATTCTTTTGTTTTGGGGTTTCTGTTCAAACTTGTCTTTGGCAATGGGGAATCAGTTATGCCACGAAATGGCCTTTGGAAGATAGACCAAACGGTGCTTATTTTTCATATATATATATGTATACTTGTAATTTTCTATAGAGCTCCTTGTTTCAAGTTAATCTTAGTTTTTTGATAGGCATTTGTTGTGTTCAGCAAATGCTTCAACCGCTAACATCAAAAGATGGGCCATCGTTAGTATTTCTGCAAGTTGTGACACAAGGAATCTTGTTGGGGTGCTTATTAGCAGTGCCAAGAACAAGGGAATTGTAAGTTGCAGTTATTAACACTTACAGAAATTGTTAGTTCCTGCATCACGCTGCTATTACGTTTACCAATATTGTCTTTGTTGTCAGGTTCTTGTGTATTATCCTTGGTTGCAGATAATCTCTTCTTTTGCTAAAAAAAAACGGTTATATCTTCATATTATTGCACAACCTAACTGTTATAATTGAGGAAAATCCTAAAAGTCTTAATGCCTCAGCTCATGGTCGAGTCAAGAACATGTTCGAGTTCCTTCAATCCGAATTGTCAGAGAAGCCAGAATTTTGCTTTGTGTTATATCATATCTAAAACAAAAAATTCATGCACCTATGGTAGCATCTCTCAGTACAATTCCTCAAGACTTCCCTTCATTTTGTCTACGCCATTGAAACATGTCTATGATTGTCGCTATGGATAAGTGTAGTGTTGTTTCTTTGTGACTTTAGGTCAATGAAGAGAAAAAGCCTTGTTCGGTTTGGCATTCCAACACAATGTGTAGCACCACTCAGAAGATTGGTAATCTATATCTCACTGATGTTAAAGATCAATCCCAAGGTAAAGACAATCTTGTTTTTATTTATGTTTTTGTATTACTATTATCTCTTATTTACCTTAAAATTCATTTTTAACATTATGGTAACATTGTTTAATTTCATATGCTAACAAAACCAGCTTGGTGGAACCAATTCCTTGCCTGCAATTGAAGACAGACCATCGATTCCAATAATTTTCATCATCACTAAGTGCACAAGATATTTGCAGAGGAACAAATTGAATCAAATGCTGCTTTTCTAATATAGGACTTGGATAACACCACATGATTTTTGTACTTAATGTTTAAAATTATTGTTTTCGTTCAAATGCTGCTAAAATGTTTAGAAAACATTAGCCAGCCACATCATTTTGGCACATTTAATTCAAACTACAAGAATTGTGTATCCCGTTAACAGTACTTTTGTTGTAAACATTCTTTAACCGTTTCATAGTTGTACATGCGTCGAAGATGCTGCTCTTGCATTCATATTGAAGTAAAATATGCATGTGAAATTGTGAAGTCTCCCTGTCCCCTCTATGTAAGATAGAAACATAGACACTATAAAGAAGACAAAAGGAAATGATGGTCACCAAGGAATTCGTTGTTGTGGAGGCCCTTTGCATCATCTAATAACAATTTCAGGATCCCGCAAACCATGTTTTCTCCTTCTTCTTGTCTGTTTCTCGTCTCTGTGAGTGATGCATCGAATGGTGAACGGATACATATCATTATGTACATCCATCTATCTATTCTATCTCTTTGATTCCATAGTCAATGAGATCCGAAAAGGGGTCGGATTGTGGCCGTCTGGTCAAGATGACCATTTTCTTCTTCTTCTCACCGTACGTAATCTTAAGATTGTCCACGTTTCAAGGCCTATAGAATCATAATCAAGATCCAACAACATTTGGATCCAAATTGCATTAGGTTAGGGTGTGAGGGATATTGGAGCAGATAAAAGGTTATTATAATTACATATCATTTTCAAGAAGAAGGGATCACAAGAACTGTTTTGGGGAACTCTCTGGTAGTTTAGTAAATTGACACCTAGACAGTCCAGAAAAGCTGGTCGATCCACGTTCAAAATGCTTTTACTAGTTAAGTAATAATAATATTTTCTAGTATAGGACTTGGAAAACACGGTATGATTTTTGTACTTAATATTTAAAATCATTGTTTCCGTTCACATGCTGCTAAAATGTTTAGAAAACATTAGCCAGCCAAATCATTTTGGCACATTTAATTCAAACTAAAAGAATGTATATACCGTTAACAGTAATTTCTTTTGTAATTAGACAGGTTTAATCAGAGTCAATAGATAATGGGAAGCATGATTATGCTTCATTTCGGCTTTCATTCCAGACATAGGCCTTAATTTCGTACTTTCCTCAAAGATTTTATCCTTTGGACGTGGAACAACGAGGTGCGTTACAAGGCTGATGTTTATTAGTTTTTTCATGGTCAAGAACTTTGTGAAATTCAAAAATCCTTCAATAGGCATTCATGGGTTCTATTTTCCTCAATTATAAGACATGAAGTTATCCAAAGTTCATAAAATCTAGAGAAATAGTTAAGTGCGTGTATATGTCCATTCCGTCCCCATTTCAAAGACTAGTTATATTAAATGAACAGAAAAAAAATGGGATTAGAGCTTTTGTATGTTTTATTCTTGGGTATTGAAGTTTAGGTTCTTATTTCTATGATATACCGGTGACGATTACAACCGCTACAGATCTAACGCGGTGATCTTTTGAACCGGCATAGACCTATTGCAGTGAGGCCCCGCGCCGCTAAAGATGATTTATACCGGTGACGATCATATCACCGCTATAGACCTACAGCAGTGGCTTTCACCACCAGTATATCCTACTATAACTGAAAGCAAATTCGCCGTCCTACACGCCCAGTATTCGTTTGTGGGGCAGCCCAAGTGCACATCAAGCCTACGGCCCTACGCCTCGGGTTACTGCTCTGGTCCCCATCTCTCTCTATTTTTTAGGTTTTTATCCGTCTATCTTTTAAACCAATTTTGGTGTCATACACTACTAGTATTCATTTGAGGCGCCCCATGCACGCACATCAAGCCTGCACCTCAGGTTATCACTCGGGTCCCCATCTCACTCTCTGTCTCTCTTTTGTGATTAAAGCTTTTATCCGTCTATTTCTTTTATCATATAGCTATACTTTTGCTTTGTTTACTTTTTTTTTTTCTCAGCAACATGGTAGAATTTAGCTAGCATAGGATTTATTCAACGTTGTATGTTGAATCAAATCTTGAAATTTCACAAGCTTAGCACATCGCTTCACCTTGTTGCACTTGACGATATTGTATAATACTATGAATTGCCGGATAAAATTTGAAAGTACAACCAAATCAATGAAATTGGGCAAATGTCCAAAAAAATTCTATGCGCAGAAGAAGACCTTGACAATAACTCAAATCCAAGCAAACAATTAAATACTAAAATAACATAAGAAATTTACCTCTCCACATAATCAGGCTCTCTTCTCCCCTTCTTTTGGGTAGCAAGATCAGGGTTAGGCAGAACCCTTCCAAATTATACCAACATAGCAGCACCCTGGAGCATTGCTGTAAGAATTGGTCTAAACCAGCATGAATTGGCGAATAGACTCAATCAGATGCAAGGGTCAAGTCCAAGAGTATACAAAATCCACCAATTTTCTGCATAATGGCTTTGACTTGGGAGTGAATCAGCCAATACAGACAGAATCACCCATCATTTAGCCCATCTCCAAGGATGCACTTACAACAGAAAAGAAAACAATATTTGAACAATTTTACAAATACACATGTACATTCCATAAAAAAAGAGCACAAACAAAACCCTTATAGTTTTTTTGCCAAAAAAGGAAAAGAAAGGAGAAAGGAAAAGCACAAGCTCAAACACAAAGCTTGGATCATCATAAAAGCCAAAATCTCACCAATGGCTAAAAACCTTTCTATTTGAAACCCAAAAAGAAAGGCAAAGTTGTGAATCCAAGTCGATAGAAACCCAAACAGAAAAATGAAATCTCCTATATGTTCAAATCACTTCAAATATGATTACAAATGCATTGTAGTTTGATACGTTGAGATATTTGATATGCTTGTTTTTTTTTTACTTGTTCTTATAAGACGACTGATATATTGAAAATTGATTTCTCTAAAGTGAGTATGATTTCATATTAATTTTTTGAAATTTTTATTACATTTGTTTCCTATTTTTATTTGAATAATTTTCTAAAATTAAAAGCACATTCCTTAGTTAACTAAATTCACAAAAAATTCAACCGATTCATTGAATCAATAGCCCATCCATTTCAATTAACCCACTTATCGAGCTCTTGACCCTCTTCAACTTGCAGCCCTTACATCCAAAATCCTAGCCAAGTGGACGAAGCACTTGACATGCATCTCCCCTTGCACTTGCAGTTTGTGATGTTCATCATTTTACTAAATAATGTAAATCTTCCATTATTTTGCTTTTAATAGGCATAGATGCTAGATTAACTTTTGTTGTAAATATTCTTTTACCTGTTTTATAGTTGTAAGGTATCATGACAGAAGTAACACAAACATCAAATCATCCCATACCTAATAGAACATAAATGCCAGAATAAAGATATAACAAGCTATGACTGGATTGGATATAAGAGCTGCAAGATTCCTTGATAACATTAAATGACCTTGATTGTGAACAGCTGTGTGAGCTGCAGTACTCCTAAACTCACTACATTGGACATGGTCCTCTCTGAATGTTGAGTCAAACTCTCTTGATGCTGCAATGATCGATCAAAGGTGATTGTGAAAAGTAGTAATCAGAGGTGAAGATAAGACAGACACAGAATTAAATTACTTCATCTTGCCAAACAACTTCTGAATATGTGAGGTGTCATGGACAGCCTAAGTTAAGAACTAATTCCGTAGAGATTTGAAATGTAGCAACAGCGAGACACAAAAACCAGTGTGATGAGATGAAGCTGGCTAATGCATAGGCATGTACATGTACAGAGTTCTCACCTTGCCAGCATGAACCATGCACAGCTTCAGCCAGTGCAATACCACCCTCACCATTATTACAGCTGAAAAAAGAAACAAATGAGACCGATATTTCCAACTCTGGAGCAGATAAATGTTGAAAAATATATACCTTGGCGTCAAACCCAATCCTCCAATCAATGCGGCACAAAGATCCACTCATAATGTCTCCACAAAGGTTTCGCATCATCAACACATCAAAAAGAGAAGGATTTTTCACAAGCTGGACGTACAGATCACTGAATTAACGTTCATTTAAGCCACACAATGAAAGTTTCCACTCAACTCAGAGTAACTAAGGTACAATGCAAATCAATTTTAAGAAACTAAGAGATGGCTTGATTAAAAACAAGCAAATATGCAGTGTATAAATAGAATATGAACATTTTTGTTTTCATCATCATAGAATTAGTAACCATATATAGCATACCATCATACAGCAATTATCAATGGTGACTTCCTCATAATTGATCTCTGGATACTTTTCTGCTACCTCTCGGTAGCACTGCAACCAAAGAGAATGGAAAGCTAAGTGAGGTCAAGAGAGAAATCATCATCTCGAAATGGAAAGCAAATATAAATGTACCTTAAGAAAAAGTCCATCAGTCTTCCTCCTATTGCTGGCTTTGTGTATGGGGGAAACTTTTTTTCTTCCATGGGTTTTACCATAGTGGAAAGCATATTCTGCAAATGTCAGACTAGCTTGTCTGGTAATGATTTTGAGACTTTCAACAACACCTCTAACAACCTGATTACAAAAGAAAAAACTAACTGAAAAGCTCGAAAAAGAGGGCAATAGAAGAACAAGAGATTGGCATTGCTCAACAAAATTACCTGATGCTCCAGGCCGCTGTACTCTCCTTCCTCGTTCTAACGAATTGCCAGAAGATCAACATCATCATATCGGATTTTGTAAGCAGTAAACCTGAATTAGATGGGTGGCATGAATCAAGGATTGCAGTTTAAAAAATTGAAATCAATGTGGGAAAAAGAGATTAATTGAACAACAAAATTAACTCCAGCAATTAGATGTAACGGCACAAACAACATATAAAAGACCACTTCACTATGTTTGTCAACTGACAAGGATCTTTATATATAAAAGGGAAACTCTTCATCCACTTGTACATTTTTATGGTACAGTAATAAGAGGAGATATTTGCACGTTACTAGTTTGTGATTTGCCTTTTCTTCAAAGAAGCTTTTTGCTCAAGTAAATATCTACCAAAAATAACCATCGTACATATACATAGATATGTACATAAAGGGAGAGAGAGAGTAAACCCCAGGTTTCGGTAATCCACATATTGAAAAGATGATCCAAAGTGTCACAACAACTTAGTTCCAAGTCTACCTTCCACTGACATTCAACACTTTTTCTATTTCCTATGGATTAGCTATGGCAAACCTGAATATTCGGGAATAGCAATAAAATTATAAATGGAGAAGAACCAAAACCATGCAAAAGTGATCACTTCTGTGTCATTTGATGTTTACCTCCATTTAAAAGCCTATACCAATTGTGCTAATTTCATCATCATTGGAAACTACAAATGGTAAGCAATTCAGAACAGGCAACACTCATCATATTTCAAGAGTAAAATGTGAGAGAAGCAGAAAAGAAATAAGACGTACATGTGCTTGAATTTTCTGAATCCATATTCTATTTTGCCTTCTATCATCTTCATGGGTCCAGATCTAATCATGGTCCTTTCAGAGTGAGAACAATCCCTCTACTTTTCACTCTCAAATGACCAATTCTTGGAAAAGCTTCTATCAAATTAAACAGCCAAACCAAGAATCAACGAAATTGATGTATCAACATATATCCATAACAAAGCAGAATAAAAAAGGATAGAATAAAGAAAGCTTGTAGAGAAAGTAACTATACCGGAACACTCCAATGGAGAACCACCCACATGACCATGTGCATGCAAGAACTCCTTCAACACCATCTCCTTGCAACTTTTCCATGCTTCAAACACCACTTCCTGCATGATTTCAATTTCCAAACGTCCATCACAGACTTGAAAGAATTTCCCTCCCGCAAATATCACCCAATATAATGACCTGTTACCCGGGCCATGTAAGCGGGTTCATCAAAAAGCGGCAAGATTTTAGCTGGGTTGATCTTGCAAATGTAAACATTCAAATATTGAGAGAGAGAGAGAGAGAAGAATTACCTCTTCTCGACTTACCTACAAGGGTCTTAACATGAAGAAAAGAAGAAACCAAGAGTATAAGGCCTTTGATAAAATCTTCAGGACACTCATCGTCTAAAAGCTTGCCAACAACTGAAGGAGCATTTGCAGGATTCACCACCCATCAAGAATATATATATTCTTGATCAACTGAAACTTACATGCAACAGCACATGCCAACTGAAAGAATGTATGCATAATACTCTAGGGAGACTAAAAGCAGGGCTAATAGACAAGCCATTGCTAAGTAGCCACATGTTGGTCCATTCATTGGCACATTCAAGCCTGACAACAGCCTCATCTATAGAGCTCTAATTTGGCCCCCAGTGCCTACAAAGAGTTGGATGAACTTCATGTACATCCAAAATGCCAATGATTTATGATTAGGCAAAACAAGACATTTGACAACCATATCCTACAATAACGAGATTCCTACAAAGATTGCTTTTAAACCTGTGAACAACCAAATCTAGTAAACTCTTGGAGGATAGCCTCATCTTATGTTCCCCAAGGGACAGATTTATTGGAAACAAGCTTGCAGTTGTTTCGTTGAAATAAAAAGATCAAGTAAAGAAAAAATAAGAAAAACACACTCTCTCTATGCCCATGAAATCTACACAACATGCCCACCATGGCAAAGGCAAATCACCCCCCCCCCCCCGTTCACACATGTAAGTTATAGTCCATGCATTGCCTCCCATTCCGAAGCATGTACAGCTTCCAGTAACATAAACCAGTTCTTTGCAAATAGATAATTGGTGTTATCCCCAAGTTCTTTCATTTGGAAAAGAAACGTACTAAATCATTATGCAGGCAGTTTTTTGCAAAATAGACAAACTTCCCTTTGTAAACGCACAGAGCATTTGGTTGTCATTTCAACTGTCTTACCTTGAGTCGCACCAGTGAACCCATCAAATGCCAGGTTACCAGGAGGTGCGTTAAGATGCACAAGCTAGGTAACAGTCACTGAGTTAGTCTGTAGAAAACAAAAAATCACTAAGTGCACAAGATATTTGCAGAGGAACAAAATAAATCTTAAGTGCACAAAATAGAATGCTGGTGATCATTCTATTTGTGTTGATGTACCAAGTTGATTTAGTGAACCTTGATGAATTTGATGGGAAGAAAAGGGAAAAAGAACTTTTCAAGTGTAGGTGGTTGACTTTTTTCAAGAAAAAAAAATGGATATTTTTATGGGGACAAGAAAGACATGGAAAAACCTTACCAATCTCATAGTGAAGAAGAAAAATATTTCAAGAAATCTTTCTCAGTGTTTTATGCATAGGTATATTTATGACACAAATTTCTCCAACGAAGTACACCTTGAAATGTGTTTCTTGTTCATCAAGGACCCGCTAAATGATATAGAGGATAGTTTCTTTACACATTTTTCCCTCTTGGGAACACATCTTGGAAGCTTCCTGTTGACCAACAAAGAGGAGGGTCGTATAGATCTTTCATCTGTTTTATTGGTACATACTGGACCTGGTTTTACAGTAGTCTCATATTTGGTTGCACATGAGCTGGACTTGCTATCTTTACATTTAATAATTTATTCTTGTTAAAAAATCTTTAGAAAAATTGTATTTTAAAATGTTTGCTTGCATGACTCGAAAATGATCATGCAATGAAAAAAATTTGGCACACGCATACAACCATTGCATACTGAGTCATCATTATAGGCAGTACCAGTGGCAAAAAAACATGCGAATTTCTGATATGATGTTTTAGATCTCATTTCAGGAGAAACATGCTTATTTGGTCTACTGAGAGCACCACATTCAAGACTTTGCATTGTACTAGCGTTCCAGAGATAGTGATGTATGAACGACTTTTATGGCAATTGAATCAACATATGAATTTATCAAAAATTAAGAGAAAATGATATAACAGTGCAAAACATAATTACATAAATCATTGATATGGAAATCTACAAATTGTTGTGCTAATGAATATGCATTATAATTTATAAGGCATCTGTCCCCAAAAACTTATTTACCAAGTTTAGATTCAGTTGATTTAATGTAAGGAAGTCGTTAGTTTGTGGATCGGCCCCAACCACTTCTAACTCCTGGTAAAAGGGCCTGGTCCACATAGTTGAACAACAAAAAGTAGAAAAGAGAAAAAAAAAAACTAAGTCTCCCACATTGACTTTGAATATTTTAAGATATTCTATTTGTAGAATAAATTCAAAAGACAAATATTAAAGCAAAAAAGACACCCGTTTTAGCGACATTAGTGAAGCAAAATGGAGAAAAGAATAAAAGATCACCATGATGGAACCCAAAAGCCGACAAAACATGAACTTCACTAACCGACTGGTGGTTGAGCTCTCCACCAGCAGCATACTTGCCATGACCCGTTTTCACCTTTTATTCCAGGGCAACTCCATGTAGTGAAGTCTGCAAACATGAAAAATCAATATCTAGATTAGGTTTGTCCGAATTTCAACAGGAAACTAAACAGATGCTTGATGGCGAATGGCGTAAACAGCTGCCAAGAAATACGGATTCTTTAACTCGACCTAAAAGGTTTCTGCTTAAGCAGGCACAGCATCCACATCCATAATACTCCTATCGTTTCATACCCAAGAAGAGAACACAGTTTCACAAAAATCAAACCTAGAACTAGAAGAGATAGAGAAAGAGAGAATAATTACTGAATCAGTCTGACAAATGAAAATTCTCCTATGCTTAGGGCAGATGGTGAGCGAGGAAAGCAAGAATGATCAATTAACTTGAAATTTCGCTCAATAGCTTGGGAAATGAAATTTCTCCTATGCTTAGGGCAAACAGCGGGCAAGTGAAGCAAGTAGCGACAACAATGTTGATAGATGGATAGTCAGCTAGAGGTCAAGACCAAGAGACACAGATCAAGAGAAAAACAATAAGAATGGCCAATCAAGGTAGAGAGGGAACCGGAGAGTAAGAGAGATGTACAGAAATCGCCAATCGGTAGACAAAATATAAAGAAAGGGACAGATCGAGAGATCAAAGAGGAGACTGAACGAAAAACAGTCAGAATGGCCAATCGAGAGAGAGAGGGAGTCGGAGAGTGAGAGAGGTGTACATAAATCGCCAATCGGTAGACAAAAAACAAAGAAAGAGACAAATCGAGATATAGAGATCAAAGAGGATATTGAACTAAAACAGTCAGAATGGCCAATCGAGGGAGAGAGGGAACCGGAGAGTGAGAGAGGTGTACATAAATCCCCAATCGGTAGACAAAAAATAAAGAAAGGGACAGATCGAGATCGAGAGATGAAAGAGGAGATTGAACGTTAATGGAGATCGAGAGAACGTACTAGAAAAGAAGCAGGGAGAGATAGAGAGAGAGAGATCAGGAAAAGTACCGAGCGCGAGATAACAAAATGGGGAGAGATTAGATGAAAATAGGAAATTACATTTCTTATAGAAAAAATTGCTCACCCTAACATGCGCTTGTGCTTGTGCGGATATTGGGAACGATTCCCCAAACCATGAACCAGGAAACGTGGTGGTGCGATGAGATGTTGTCACCGGCGGTGATGAGGTTGAGGAAGTTGGCCCAGCAGAGGACGAGATGTGCAAAGATGTGGCGGTTTCGGAGGATGACGGCAATCTCTCCCAAACCCTCTCGAAAACCTCTCTCTCCCGTCGCCCCCTCGAACGCTTTGATTCCGTGAAATATTCGTGACTCGCTTGAAACGCAAAAAATCTCGCGAATTATTGCAGTGTCACCACTTGGCTCCTTTGTCTCTCGACCTTTTAGATGCCCCCGTTCCCTTCCGGTCATAGCGATCATTGTTCTTGTGGATCAAAAATTTTCCCAAACCAGAAAAACAGAACGAGCGAATGGAGGAGGGAGGAAACTTACAGTCTTACTCCACCATCAGAGGCAAGTAGCGAATTGTAAAGGATGAACTGTGGCAACCCAGGCACGCAATCTGCATCCTCCTCCATTCTCGGCACCATCGAGGATCCAGCCTCGCTCCCATCGAGAGAGAGCGAGAGAGGGTGCTTTCCCTCAGATTTCCCCTCCTCCGATAGCACTCGGCGGGAAAAAAGACGGCCTTCAACGGTGACGGTTGAGAAGTTGTGTTTCTTGAACTTCTTGATTATAACTTTCGAAAATTTAAAAGCGTCTCCCGGGTAATTCCCCGCCCCCAAGCAAGAAACGGAGGCAATCGATACACGGTCAACATTTTGGCGAGTAATGTGCCACTCCCTAGATTTGAAATCCAGATAATGCCATTTAAATCTGGATCCGAAGCTCCATATGGAATTGACAATATGTGATCAGATTTAAGTTATATTATTCAGTTTAACTTGGTCTCAACCTTGGTAAATGAAATTCATATTCGAATAACTTAGACTCCTCCCTCATTTTTCAGAATTGTTCTTGGACCTTTCTATAGTAGGGGGCGGTGGGGTGGGGGAGTTTAGATGTCATTTATTTGCCCATGAAAGAGCAAATGCTCTACCTATAAATTCCTTTTTTATCCTTAAATAGACTTAAAGATCGGGTCAATCCATGGATCAGATGCGGTTTAGCAGTTTTGACAGTTTTGGCTCTACATATTTCCAATTCCCCTGTCGATCCAAGTTCAAAATGTAGTTCTATTAGCTGGGAAATAACAATATTTTCTAATATAGGACTTGGATAACACCACATGATTTTTGTACTTAATGTTTAAAATTATTGTTTTCGTTCAAATGCTGCTAAAATGTTTAGAAAACATTAGCCAGCCACATCATTTTGGCACATTTAATTCAAACTACAAGAATTGTGTATCCCGTTAACAGTACTTTTGTTGTAAACATTCTTTAACCGTTTCATAGTTGTAAGATATCATGACAGAAGTAATACAAACATCAAATCATCCCATATCTTATAAAACGTAAATGCCAGAATCCAGTGATGCTATAAACAACATGATCTAGCGTTTGGGTCATTTCTTCTCCCAAGAATATTAAAAGGATTACAAACAAAAAGGCAAAGGAAAGATAATTAAAATTAAGATTCCCTATCTCCCAGCAAGGTTCGATATGAAACTTTCCAACATATTTATCAAATATTGGTCTTGCTGTCCGTCTTATGATATTGCATATTGCATGCAGAAGTTGCATAAAAACATTAGAACACAAAGTACTTTCTTGAATTTAGTGGATAAATGCCAAGTTTGAGTTTCCACCTTATCCATTTAAAACCAGACATCACTAATAAACATGTTCAACCAATATGCAGGAAAGGGCTGAAACTGTACTTGGATATAGTTCACCGAACAACTCTTCATCTATATAAAATGACAATCCAGCAAGACCAAAGCTACTAAATCGACAGCAAAGTACCACACGAACTTATCAATGTAGGAGCCAAAAGCAGAAAATTTTAGGTTCTTTTAGAAAGATGCAAGAGAAGGCAACCCACAAGTAAGTAAGCAGAATGTGAAATTCATGAAAAGTCAACTCAGTCATAATCAGGATTCTTCACCCAAAAAGGCATGAAACTGGTTGCATCAAGGTTGAGTTCATCTCATGGACAGGTTTGATATACGGATCAGTGTAACAAAAGTTTTCAGTAGGAATAAGCCATGTAAACAAATCGATGAAACAGAAAATTAAATAAAAAATAATTTACAGCAATAAATTAACAAAGTAAAGGCATGACTGTCTCTGTGAAGTGATATGGGGGAAAGAGTGGAATCACTAGAATAGGAAGCATTGGCAAACATAGATCCAGAGGCAATCAAAATTCATAATCATAACTGCAGCGGCCAGAAATTCCCAAATGACAGACAAAAGGCTTAAGTGACCATGTGGCTGCGCAGCATGTACATTCTAAATGTCTTCATCCGATTAACTAACAGCTAAGCAGCCTAAAGAGCAGATTTTTCCAGATATCATTTAACCAATTTTACAAATGTGTAAAACATGCCTTAGATTTTAGATGATGCTTACTTTCTAACAGAGAAAACAACTTATATAGTACTAAAAGTCTAAAATCATGATTACGAAATCAGATATTTTAGTTAAATTAGTACAATCGAGAACATGCTTTCGTTAGTAAAATACTGATATTAAATAATTCACAGCTAAATGTTTAGGAAGCGAAAAAAATACATGTGAATCCTTAACATTGAGGACAATTAAGAGACACAAGCCCATTCACACACACACACGCACATACACAAACAGATATATTACAGGTATGGACTATGTGCACTAATAATGAGGGCAGCTTAAGTTGCATGGATAACTTTTAATTATATATTAAAAGTTCACCTATCACTTGGTAAATGAAACTAGTAGACATTATAAGAAACAATCGCAAAGCCGTAAGGACCTTGAAAAAATGACCTTGCCTGTTTTCTTTCCTATTTTCAGGAGTCACTACTGGGTGTAACGTCAGAAAACATGTTGAGAGAGCATCAACAGATGCAAAGGCAGTCATAACAACATATGAAGGAAAACAGAACCAAGCCACCATACAGCCAATCTAGGAATCTGCAGTAACAATAAATTGCCAGAGCCAGTGAATCCTCCTGTATCTGATAAACCAAATGCTCTCTTGGAATGAACAACAGCATGTGACAACACTTCAGAGTGGGAGTAGCGTGTTACCTAAGCAAGAATGCAAGAATTTGATGCCGTTCACAGCAACAATGCATAACAAAAACAGTTTTTCTTTTTCCGTGCTTTTGTTTTTTGCTCATACCTTACCACACAGAAATATCACAACAGTTCCCTTGGAGAAGTCTTCATAGAAAGGCACCCTTGGCAGCATGATTCCCGTCTGAACTGAAGAAGAGAGTTCAATTCCCTGAAACGTACTCTCTTGGCATGATCAGATCCTACCTGTTGAGACTTTAAGTTGTAGGACGATGCAGAAGACAAGTAAGCGGCTTTTTCCAGGCATTCACATTGTCCATAAGCTTTCCATTTTCCTTGGATTGTCTCCTTCCCCTCTCCCTCATTAGGTAAACCAACAGCAGGAAGTGCGGACATGAGAGAAAACCCAATTTTGGATCCTAATAAGAGAACCCTCCACGGGCTCTTCCCATATTCCAAAAGAGAGATGCCTATAATTTTTAAAAGGATTTGACAGAAAGAGAGAAAAAGGTCAACACCAAGCTCATTAAGCAAATGTGTGCACCAGCATGGTATTATTTAAAGAAATAGAAGGTGTGGAGCTGGTGAGCGTTTAACTTTTGTTTCCTACATGATCATGTTCATCACCTAAATGATCATGTTCATCAGCATCCATATTCAGTGCCACCATGTTGGAGCTGGAGTGTTTACCTTCTTAATGAGCTTGGTGTTCGGCCTCTTTAGGCCTCTGTAGGTTCAAAATTATACGAAGGCTGATAAAACAGCATCTATCTTTTGGAATATGGGAAGAGCCCATTGTTAGGATTTGGAACTTTTGTCGTGTCTTTTTCTCCCTGCACATTTTTTTTAATAGGAAATATAAGGTCAACGCCCCAACTCCAAACATTGTAGCTCCAAGCATAGCTTAAAAAACCCCAGCTCAATCTGATTATTTAATTGGATTCCCAAAGGTTCGACATATGGTATCTCTAATTTGAGAAGGGACAAACTTCAAGGAGGGTCCCTTTAATTTCAGGACAGATCAGTGAATCAACGGGGCGTTAAGGAATTAAAAGATAGATAGATAGACGTTACTTTAACCAAGTAGTAAAGTGAGTCACTTCAACCAAGTACTAAAGTGAGACCATAATCTGATCTCGAACTAATTGATACCAACCACACCATTAATTCACGACCAACCAGCCCAAAATCACTAATGACCTCCATAGTAAGATGGGCCCTTTCAGCCAGGCATACCCAAAATCAGAACTGCTCCAACCATTTCCAGGCAATCAAAGACAGCCTTAATGTCACTCACCAGCAAAGCTTACCTTAGCTTAACTTTAGAGCAGGGTTGCCAAATTTTATAGGATGCTAAGCAAATCAGTTGGCCTCTGTATGAAACTCCCATGCAGAAACATTGTTGACAAATCATTTGTCCTGACAGGGATAATTTTATTTCATGTTTTCCTGTAGCCACGGAAAACTTTGAACCAAGAACTTTAAATCAGACGGTCAGGACACCATAACGACCAAACTCTTGTAAGCAATTGATGGCAGTCAAGAGTGCAAGATCTCAGCAAACAAACCTCAGTCTTATATGTACCTAACCCCAGTGTGTCTATATCCCAGGAAAAAAAAACACAAAGCAAGAAAAAGGCAAACAAACAAACAAAAGAAAAGGCTCACTGGAGACTAACAAAATTGGCATAAATGAGAAATATCAAAGAAAAAAACTCTTCAGTCTTCACCATCAACTGCCTGCCAACATCCCTAGCAGAGGAGCGAGATACTTCTATCCAAGTCTTTCAGAGTAGTGCAAATGCTAATAGCATAAAAACAATAAAGAAAAGAGCATGGAATGTATTGGCTGCCATATCTGCCAGGCTGCAATGCATCTTCATGTTATTAGATTTGAATAATATTGCTTGGAGAAACATAGGTAAAACAGCACCGAAACACATCACTTAAATGCATGGGAATGAATAAACAAAATAATCACCTTGATGGTGCTGTATGTAGTAAGCAATACCACCAACAGGAATAAACTCACCACCTAAGTATGCAGATTCCTTCCATTCCCAAGCAATTTCGACGGTACGTAAAACAATATTGGAAAAAGGACTAGGTTTCCACCCATGGTTGGACCCTTTAGGAGGTATAAAACCATTTTGGGTTTTCTTGAAATGTTTATATATTCTAGATTTACCTAGATCCCATGTTCTAATGTTTACTTTTTCATTGTCGATCGAAGGAAGTCCGTAAGTACCTACCTATTAACATTGTCTCAATATTAACATGTAGAAATGCAAACTAGCCGAACAATACGTGGATGATAACAGAGAATACTCACCACTTGAAAGACCAGCGCATCCGCATGCTGAAAAGATGGGATTTTCTGGTCGAAAGGGCAAAAGTCACCAATTTTACTCGAATTCAACATTCTTACATAAAGAGATGCATTCAGAAAGTCCAATTTTGCAATTTGGCATATATGCATAGATTAGTAGTTCCATGTGCACTGTAGATGTGACGAGGCCCTTGTAGAACTCTTATGGTTCAAAAGAGGGGAAAATCTCTAAAAGGAAACTTTTTCACTGTGAGATAAACAATCAAATGATTTAACCTAAAAAAATAAAGCCCACAAAGAAGCATATCAAAAGCACGTAGCCTGGTTACATGGGATATGGCATGGCAAGCACAAAAACTTGACATCACAAAACATACCAATCAAGCTTTTGTTGTCTCAGGCCTTCTTCAAAACAAAAAGTTTGCAAGACAGTAAACAGCTAATGATGCATGCTATTCCGGACAACGGCTGCTTGGGGGTTAGGCCCCCATCCTTTTATTTCAACAAAATAAGAGGTATATACAACAAAAATTGGTCCAGAAGGACCTCATCATCTATGATTGGTTTCTTTAAGTGGATCCCACATGTCATCTGTGGGATTCCATCTGGTATACATGCCATTGTCCGGAATGGACATCAAAAGGTTGGTGGCTTCAGCGAGAGGCCATCTCCTGCAAAAAACAATCCTATTGAGAAGACTGCTGAACATAGGGTTAGTGACAGTGTTGCGCCTGCTGTTAGGGTACTGCGGAATTGCTGCTTCCAATCGCCACTATTGGCCAGTATATAGATACGCCCTTGATTATCTTCTAAGTTAACCAGGTACCCGATACATTCCAAAGTATCTCGGTCTCCCACCATTCAGACATGTTGCCAAACCAGCAAGCTAGACCGTGGCGAAACCGGCCCGCTGTGTCTCTAATGAGGCCTGCGACCCCTTTTCTACCAGCCATAAACAGGGAGGTAATGCTGATTTCCACCCATGTATCTGCTCGGTTTGCTCCATTGCTCCACAAGATCCCTGTGCATAACCAGTTTTGAGTTTTAACTCGTTGCGATATAGTCCATTGATACGTCCACCAATGATCGCAGCAGTGTGACCAGACAATTTTGGCCACATTGCCTATAGGAATATCTCCTCTATGCTTAAACTGGTTGCGCGTTTTCCAAATGAACCAAATCCCCAAATGGAAACTGTCTTTCCAGCATTTATCCAAGGTTTTGTCTTTGAAGCCTTGCTTGTGCCACCTGATGAGTCCTTGCTTTAAGAATTGAGGGCTCCAATGCCATGGAGCAGTACGCCCAAACTTGCCATAGATGCAAGCCCAAATGGGTCTAGCACCCTTGCATTCAAAAAAAAGATCTTCACTCGCTTGCTTGCAAACATAACACCTTGATGCTAGATGACGACCTTGCTTTTTCACTAACTCATCCGTTGGAAGACGGTCAGCACAGCCTAAGTACACCACCATCTTCCTTTCCACACTAGCATATTATCGATGGACTCATTGCCTTTCTTACGTATTCGTTGCCATATGTCGCGCCTAGTGATCTCCCCTTTATTATCATTCCTCCATGTAAGAACATCCGGCTGTTCCACCTGAATCGTAGGCAAAGAGGCAAGAATTTTAAGACCGGTAAGGAAGCCTCTTATGTACTCCCCGTTCGTCTCAATGATCTCTGAACACGGGATAGATGAAGGTGAGATATGGGAATCTTGTCTATCAGTCGATCAACCCCCCAATGATCTGTCCAGAATTTTGCCAAGGCACCATTCCCTATTTTCCAAACGACTTGCTCTTTCACCTTGCTCCATGACCGCAACGCCATACGCCAAGCTCCGGACACCCTCACAGTATCGCCCTTTGACAAGGGTAGCCCAAGGGGAGGCCTGCTGCAACACTCGGTAAACTAAAAAAGCCATGTTGGCCATATTAGTTTCCTTGATATCTCTGAGGCCAACGCCTCCCTCTAACTTAGGGAGGCAGAGAGTTGACCACTTCATGCGATGGTAATTTTTACGGTCTGCCATATCTCCCCACAGAAAATCAGCTGCCATTTTGTTCAATTGTTTGCAAGTTGCCGCAGGAAGATTAGCAACTAGGATCCAATAGCTAGGCATTGCGGAGAGAACATGTTTGATTAAACACAGACGGCCTGCAAACGAGAGACATTTTTGTTTCCAGAGTGCAAGCTTTTGGGAGGACCGAAGGATTAGCTGTCTGCATTGCACCTCTGTCAAGGTGGGGAGGGCCCCTTGACGCCAGCCCATTTCATGCTCAATGCGATTTAACACTTGACTGTCCATATTGAATGGGAGGATTGTACTTTTGGCAGTATTCATAACCAGGCCAGAGCAGGAGGCGAACTCATCTAGACACACTTTTAAATGGCGTAAGTTTTGTAACTCCATCCATGAAGAAAATAATATCGTCCGCATAAAGCGTGGAAGAAGGGGAGGTAAGTCCAGCCCCCATAGGCGGGATTTTTATTTGCCGGCTATTGATTTGCGCTTGGATGCTACGAGTGAGCATCTCCATGACTGAGATAAACAGGTAGGGGGAGAGGGGGTCGCCTTGCCTAAGACCTTTCAAACCACCCCCCTTCCTTGCCATTGATGAGAAGTGCCAATTTGACTGAGGTGACAATAGTCACGACTTTTTGAATCCATAATTCTTGAAAGCCTAGGTGGCAGAGGGCAGCCTTCAGGAAGTCCCAGTTGACTCTGTCATAAGCCTTGCTTAAATCAATCTTTACACCCTTGCTTAAATCAATCTTTACACAAGCCGCTTGGTTCTTCCTATTTTGGAAAACATGAACAATTTCCTGGCTGTGTCTTGGATGCATCTTCCCTGTAGGAAGGCACTTTGATTATTGGATATGATCCTCGCTGGACCATGATCCTGGTAATAAATTTCATTGTGCTAGTACAGAGGGATATAGGGCGAAATTTGTCCAACTGCTTAGCTCCTTGCTCCTTGGGCAGCAAGATGATGTGAGTCCTGTTAATGGATTTAACCAGCTTGCCGTAATGAAAAAACCCAGTGATAGCCGCAGAAACGGCCTCCTTCACAGTATTCCAATTGGACTGGAAGAAATTATTACCAAACCCATCTGGGCCCGGCGCAGAATCCTTATCTGCCTCCATTACTGCCCACTGAATTTCTTCTGTAGTGATAGGTTTCAATAGGTCAGCATTCTCCTCTAGAGACACAGTAGGCCTGGAGCGAGAGAATGCGGTAGGCACCCATCACCCTGAACATTCGCTAAAAGATTGACAAAGAAGTCCATGCAAGCTGAGAATATATCAGGCATGTCTGTTAGGAGCTGACCCCCATGGGAGATAATGTCGATCTTGTTCCTCCTTCGCCTCCATTAGCGATTCCTTGGAAGAATTTGGTGTTGAGGTCTCCATCCTTGATCCATTTGATTCTGGATTTTTGGCGCCAAAGGCGTTCTTCTAGGTGCAGGAGCACCGAAAGTTGTCGCTTGAGGTTGCACTCTTCCTTTATCGCCTGAAAGTGGCCACTTCCAATCTGAGATTGTAGGTATTTAAGTTTAGATTTGATATCCGCAATATGGGGGATAGATCATTGGCTCCACCTTTGCACCACATCTTTAACTTGTTTGTAAATGAGTTTAATCATTGCGCAGCCTCTAATGTCCACTGTCCATGCAGAATCAACTTGGTTTTTGTACCCTGCCATGTTCATCCAGTATTGAAAATGCGAAATGGGTACGTCCCAAGTTGAGTACTACGCTTTGAAATGCAGACATCAATATTGATCCATTGGCATCCATCGCCAGCATTCGGCATAGATCTGTCGATTTGGACATCCATTATTTTTGGTTATTATCAATGAATTTCGTATCTTGGCAAGAACTTCAGTTAACGCCGATGAGGTGACAAAGTTTGATAAGGCAATGCAGGCGTAGAGTGGTGGGGCCCTCCCAGTTTTTTCATTGCTGTTTAGCACTGCGTTAAAGTCGCCCATACATATAATAGCCTCACTGCACCGGTTCAAAGTATCAAGAAGGATAGGGAACATGGTCTTCCTTATTCTAAAATCAATAGTGTGTAGATAAACCCCAAAAACAACAAAAGTTTGACCTGTTGAGGGGATATAAAACTGGGCGACAATCCAATGGGGATGAGCATACCAGTTTTGGAGAGTCACTACCGTCGGATCCCAGAGGCCAATGATGCGCGCCAAGGGTCCCGAAAGATGGATGTTGGAGATTTGACAATAGTCTGGAATCTGGTTCAGTGTTAAGCTTGGAATCAATAGCAAAAGCAATGGAAGACTTCGTAGACCTAAGAGTACTTAAGAACTCATGTTGGGCTGGAGTAGAGGCCAGCCCGCGGACGTTCCAAGATAAGATCTTCATGGGCAAGGAGTTTCATGCCCCATCCTTACTTCTCTCGAAATCAATAGCCTTAACGATTACCATCGGTTTCGTTGTTAGCAGCAACCAACTTGCTTGATTCCTGCCCATGATTGTCTTCAGGGGCTGTTCCCCTTCCCGCCCCTTCCCCTCTTTTCAGAGCGACCCCTTTTCAGAGCGACGGAAATTCCTTTCCTCAACCTCTGTCCCCTCCACCATATTTGAGAGAGCTTCAAACTTGTGGTGTTCCGGGTGAGAATCTGGTTTAGAGTCTGGTTTTCCTTTAAAGGATTGGGGTCTTCTCTTGGGAGTTCTAACTTGTTGCCAGGCATTAAGGGTGCTCTTGTCCCCTTGGGAGCCTCTTTCATCAGAGCCATCAAAGTTTGGATCCACATTTATGACAGTACTTGACCATAGTTTCGTATTCATCAAAGTGGGTTGTGGATCCACATTTATGACAGTACTTGACCTTAGTTTCGTATTCAATAGATTGAACAAAAGTTTTACCACCTGTTACTTCTAGTTCAATTTCTCTTCTAGTTCAATTTCTGGTGTTGGCCTAAACCCAAGCGGGATGTCGATTTTTACGCGGGCAAAACCAAACCAGTGGAGGTGCCTAGTATATTCGTCAGCTTCCACGAATGTACCACCTATTAAATCAGCAATATCCGTGAACACCCGAGGATTCCACCATTCCACAAGCGAATCCAAATTCGGACACGATTGGAACTCTCAATCCGCATAGGCATTCCAGGATGCCATTGGTTAGCAATAAGCAGTCTTCCTCCCACAAACCATCGACCAGGCGACAAAATGAATTTCAAATTAGCTTCAGAAGTTGTGCGGAGAAGGAACATACCTTTCCCAACGGAGGTGAACTTAAGGTCTGTGATACCAGCAGCTGCCATAAGCTGCGAAGGCCCGCAAAGATGAAGCTATAGTCGAGCCGACCTTTCCCAGCCCCTCCCACTAGAGTTGCTATGGCGCTGAAGCGAAACGGCTGGCATATGACTTCATATGATTGTTGAGAGATAACCAGGTGTTTCTTCCCTGCCACCTCTTTCTTCTCCAGTCGGGGCATGTTCATCTCTGTCTGGAGGCTATCTCCATCCACAATAGCCGCCCACTATTTCCCCATTTTCGGACTGTAAGGAGAAGGCAGATCCTTACCTCTAGCAGCACCATCTTCACTATCACCCAAAATCATGGGTTCTCCGCTTTCAGCTGGTTCTCCCATCCTCGGGAGTCTGCTGGGCCAGAGGCCCGCTGCAGCCAGCAACTCCTCCTTCCAACGTTTCAGGGTCGCCTCTGCCCTGTCTTTGCCTTGAGCCCCCTATGGAGGATATCACCCATTCAGAAAGTTTATCCGACAGCTTTACCTTTGCTCCTTGCAATCCTCCAGCAGCACCATGGGTTCTCGGCTTACATCTGGTTCTCCCATCCTCGGGGCGTCTACTGGGCCAGAGGCCCACTGCGGCCGGCAGCTGCCCCCTCCAACGTATCAAGATCGCCTCTACCCTAGGAGAGAGAACGTTTCTCGAAAAGGGTTTACCTCTTCTGAGATGATGCATGCTATTAAAACAAACCGAAACGTCATTCTATGCTGAAAGTGCTTCTTACAGATTATAGCGGGAGGACCTGCTCCAAAGCAGCATGTGAAGATACAATAGCTCCAACAACATGCTTACGGTCCTCTTGCTACCACTTTCAAGTTTCAGGAACCTCCTCATCCACACACTTTATTGCACACTATGCTGAACATTTTTTAAATGTAAAGCTGCATTCAACCACGCGTATATGTAATGGTCTTTGGAATTTATCAAATTTTGACATGCCACATACTGCAAATTTGAAATACCAACGACAACCACAACTACAAAATAATCATTGATTGAAGTGTACTTGAAATGTAAACCAAATAGAAGAAAATTACGGCATGATATGGTACACAAACAATATCAGTCAAGAGAGTTCCACGTTCAGGACCAAGTTCAATAAGGTTCACTTTCTCTGATTGCCCATCTGTTCCCAAAGACATACACTCCATATGCCAATCATTCTACATCAGGAGTACCACTAATAAGTTCTAACTTCTAACATGCCCCAGGGCATCAATCCATCAAGTCTCTTAGTAGGACAATACAATAATCACATATACAATTTCTAACATTTGCAATCACTATATCACATTCCATGTTTTAATTACAAAAAATGGGGAAGAGAGTTGGAGGCAACCCTATCACTAATGATTCCCATTTCACCCAGAACAACCAAGACAAAACCCTTTCCTTTAACAAACAAACCACATATATATATATACACTCTATTCCAATTGCTTTGGATCTAACGTAACCCGTTCACATTCCAATCTCTTACCTGGGTGTCCAAGTGATGTTTGGCAGATTTGACATCAAGGGCACGCATTAGTAGTTACAAGTGCTTCACCCGTGGATGCACCCTCAGTATCTTCTCCATAAATACTGCACCCAGCATATCATGAACTACTCATGAATATACACATATGAAAGAGAGAGAGAGAGGGAGAGATGTTGCTCTCATTACTCTTGCAGCAAACCCAGTGCAGCCCGTGATTAAGATGCTCTAAACTATGAGCAATGTTGTTCAGAGTAGCCATTGGTATCTGATATTGAATGAGGAATGGAGCTTTCTCCTGCTCTCACTGTGTGTGTCCCTCCCCTCTGCAACCTGTAACAGAAAAGAAAGAGAAGGGCAGTTCACTATACTGCTGGTGCAGCTTCTTGATCGAACGTCCCTCTCTATTTATGCCTGCAGATGCTTTTTCGCTGTTTCCCCAAGCAGTTCAAGTGAAATCCTCTCATGTCAACGTCAATGTGCATGCACCAAAAGTCTCTTCTGAGAAGCAAGGCCCAAAGCCACTCATTTTCTTTTAAATAAATGAATATGGGCAAAGAAACTCCAACATCCAACTAAAAACCTGCCCCCTTTTTCCAACTGTCATAGATATTCAATCAAGCAACCCCAAAGCCACTCATTTTCTTTTAAATAAATGAATATGGGCAAAGAAACTCCAACATCCAACTAAAAACCTGCCCCCTTTTTCCAACTGTCATAGATATTCAATCAAGCAACCTACAAACTTAAGCAATATAGATATGCAGTTCAAAGAATACATCAAGAATGTGACGCAACCAGTAGACCCAAGAACTTGATCAAGTTTTATTTATCAAAAGAATTGAGCAAAGACAGAAAAAATAAAAAACCAAGCAACTATGTGACTAAACAACCCATGCCACAATGGGAGTGAAAATCAACATGACAAGCACTATGCTGGAAAACCACTAAAGCAGAAAATAAAATAAAACAATTGAACTACTATAAATCAAACCAACAATTCTCGACAAAACTAAAATAATCTAACTAAGAAAGAATATGATCATACTGAAAACAAATGAAACCAATAACCTTGACCTATACCGGACAAGTACAATACCTGAGGCATCTACTCAACTAACATGACACAAGAAGAAATTGAGTACTAACCTGGTCTAAAGACATGAAGGACCCTGCTGAAGCAAAGGCACCGCTTGATAGTTGATGACTATGAAGAATACCTCCACCCTTGGCTGCTCACTTTTGTTATTGAAAAAAGCATACGCCAACCAAGCGGAAGAAGGGTGAAGAAAGGACGGGGTAGATGAGTAAAAGATCGATTAGTGGAGATGGGTTAGGCAAGAGATATGGGGCTTTCCACCCCCTTTTTACCTCGGATAATAAAGAAACACTATATTTTGCAAAACTACCTATTGCAAAAAGGCCAATACACATATTGGATGAAGCCAAGGACAAAACCCATAACACTTTGACAAAAATGTTATAAATAAAAAATCGACCAGCTCTTTTGAAAAGAGATAAGAGGTTTTTTATGACAGTCTCAACCCTAAGTCAAAGTTATGCCATTGAAAACCAGATACTCAATTAAGAGAGAATAATGGGTGAGGTTCCCAAATGATCTGACTCTCCCAAGATAGAGGAAAAGATGGACAAATTGTCACATTAAGCATAATTGGCCTGTCTTTGAGGAGTTTCATCCATTCCAAGAACGGCCTAGTGGTTTGGTAATGAAACGACAAAGATCTTTGAAGACCAAGGGGATTGGTTAGTTCCTCATATGCCTAGGAGGCCTCGAAACATAACAAGAGATGTCAAGTTTTTACTTTGAAATAGTTCAAAATGGTCAATTTAACTCATAAGCTTGAGTGCTTGTGTTGTGCAAATAACATGTCTTTCGTTTATCCATAGTACCATACAAGCACCAAGATTCATTTCGCATCCATGTCATCGAATCTCTAGAAGGGATTTCATTCAATTTCCAAAATATGAACATAAAAGAATCACCCTCAACATCGTAGGTAATCAAAAAGAGGAAAAGATATTGACCCCGTAATTGCACATCCACAAAAGATTGTCACATTCAATTCCCGCGAGTTCAGCCTTCATGCTTTTCATCTATTGGCAGGCACCTTTTGCTTTTTTTTTTTTTTGCTTCTTTTTTTTTTTTACATTCGACATTTTGCCTTTTGATTTTTTTTTTCTTGCTTTTGATTTTTCTTTTCAGGCCGACCTTCACCTTTGAGGGAATACCTCACCACCCCAAAGGCTACTACGAAGCTCCACCGCTTTGGTGGGTATGTGTAGCTTTATCACGTGTCCCACCCGCTTCAACTTACGGGTGTTCGACGATCAAAAGGTTCATAAGTCATTATCTTCACGGAATAGACATAAATCACCTATATGCCTACCCGGTACTCTTGATTACTGACCCAGAGGAACGACTACACAAGCCCCGAGCCCATCTCTCAACTCTCATTTTGCTACCTGCCAAGATCTTATAGAGCATTGTGGCTTCTCTTTCGGGATATTTTCCTCCTAAATCCTTGTAGATGTTTAATTACCAAAGTCAATGGCTTTTCCTAGTCTTGACTTCCTCAGCTTCATAGGATTTTTCTTGATTGCACATATCCAAGATTTTTCATTTTTCCTCTTCCATTGATTGCTAACAAGAACTTGAAATTTTCTCCATTCACTCGGGGAGGTACTAAAGATAAAGCAAAGACATAATATTGTGTGAGAAGACAATTTTAAAAAGCTTTTAAGCAAAATGTAAAATTTTCTCTTTTACAAAAGTTTTTGACATCAAATGTTATGTCACAAGGAGGATGGAACTCTACTCGCTAAAGAAAGGGTGATTTCAAAACAAGATGGGTTGGTTTGTAGAAGAACGAATTTCACCAACTTCCCCATACAAGCAGAGCCTTTTACACAAAAGGTTGATCAAAAGGTAACCAGTTTCCATAAGATTAGGTGATCAAATGAGTGGAAATTTCGCAAATGGTTTGAGTTAAACTCTTCTCTTTTCTCGAAGGAAGCCCAGATAAACTAATCATATGCAGCCAAATTTATAAAATCATTGGGTAAATGACACTGAAAACTACGGGTGTTAGACTCAAAATGTGAGGCTATCCACCAAAGTTTTGACTAGTTTTGTGTTCTGGTTGCACAAGGACTTTGTGAAATGATGATTTTGCAAAAGGATACAACACAAGGAACAAGTTCTCCCCAAAGTCTCCTCATAAAAGTAGAGCCTTGTGGTGGACAAAATTCCCCAAATTCTCATGTCGTAAGGTTTCCTTGCAGAGGGTTTGATCATTGATCACCAAGAAAAAATGCCTACACCAACAACTCACTCTTCTAGCCAACTAAAAGGCCACTTTCAAGACTGAGTTGGATTGGACTGAATGGTTTGAAATGCTTTTGATCAAAGCTCGTGTTCAAGACCAAATGGAACAAACGGCTCCCCAAGATTTCTCTGCCCATGCATATGCATACAAAGGTCCTAAGAATATGACTCAAATTATGGTTTTACTATCTAAAAATAATCCAAAGGTATGATAAACCATAGACTACACCCCTGGCTAGATAGCACAAACAGAATCTGCTAAGATGCAACCCTCTTAGCAATAACACCAAAAAACAAAATGCATAAACCACCATGCATGTCCTAAATGAGAAAGTCTAAAACCTGCTATACACCACTACTTAATGAATTCCTGCTATATCTTCAAACATAACGAAGCAAAACGAATTGATAAAGCTAACGGGTAACCACATCGAGCATGTATATACAGAGAGAAAGAGAGAGATGACCAGAATGGTTTGGGCACCAAGAGCCAAGGCTTTCAACATGCCTGTCCAACGCCTAATTCCTCCATCAAGCAGAACAAGAATTTTACCAGCGATAGCTTGAACAACCTATGCTTGAAATAGGAAGACCAACAGGGAGGGGAATCATGCATCTCTCAAATGTGTTAACAGCTTATCAGGGAAAGGACAAAATGGATAGAAGTTTTCTTGCACTCTGTTTTGAGAAGGAAAAAAGAAAAGCTTGTTTTTGTCAAGAAATAGCAATTTTGGAATCATTTGAGGTGAGTCGACGTTACCTCCTCAAGGGCAGAAATTGCAGCAGGTGCACAGTCAAGTTGGCGACCACCATGATTCCAAACAATTACGCCATCTACTCCAACCTCAATAGCTTTCCCAGCTGCAGGAAGTAAAGGAAACACATCAAACAGGAGAGAGCCATTTCCATAACATTGTTAACATTCATACGGCCTTGTAATGCACCATGCCGAGAAAGTTGCTTGTGCTTGTTAGACACATGAAATTAAAGATCAACTTTTTTCATAAACTAGGTGGGATTCCTACCACAATTCGCACCTAACTTACTCTTTCGAAAGCTTTTGATGCAGCATCTTAAAACTCCTTTACTGGTTATTTTGTTGGCAAACTCGATTCGTGTGAAATGGTTAATTTGTAAGATCATTTTGGATTCAGTCCTCAACTTTGCTCTTCAATGTTACCCAGGACCGAGCCCCAAAGTGCTTGATAACAACTGATTAACGGTTATTCTGACCATTGAAAAATGAGTATCTGCAAAAGAAATATGAAATTTAAACGACAATGCTCCAATGAAGGATATCCCTTCATCACATGCTTCGATTGACCTAAAAAACACTTTTTGTTATTGCGACCCAATGAATTTCTCCTCTATCACCTCTGTCTTTTTCTTGACTTAAGACTTATATTTTTCAGATCGCATATGTGCGTAAATTCAAACTTATCGTATATGTTCTTGTGTAAATCACTTATAGGCATTACCGTATATGCAATTAAATCAAGCAATCAAGATAAGAGGGGCGACCAACACCATAAGCATGAAGCTCCCACCTGCCACTAACTTGACGCCGTCAATGGGTCAGAAGACGGTGAGACCTCTGACGACGTTGCCCATGTAGGTATTGTTGATGCTGGTGGCGGCTTGCTCCCCCAGCTTGGACATGAGGAACGTGAGGTTGAGCTCCACGGGAAGGGGCAGAGACCCTCCTCGGGCAGAGGTTCTCCTCGGAAACCCTCCTCCGACCACAGCTAGATGGAGAGAGAGAGAGAAGAGAAGAGAGACTGAGACAACTTGCAGAAACTGCAACGCTTGCTTTCCCCAACGATCACTTTCCTTTATCTTTTCTTTTTTCGTTACATTCTTTTCCTTCCCTTTTCTGTCTCTTCCTTCCCTTTTATGTCTCAAATGACTTGGGTTGGATATGGGGCAGTACCCTTAAACATCGTTCCATGCAAAAAAACATTTTATTCATTAAATATAACTAAGTCCCATATATAGGTTTGTGTAATTTTTGCTTTTTACTTTTTAAATTAATTAAATAATTTAATTATTTGTAATTTAAAATAAAATTAGTGATAAGTGCCGATTATGTATTAATAAGTAAATTGATATGGAGAGCGAACACCAATATTTACAACATTAGTCTTGATTATATATGTTTCACAAAATCAGCTTATCGTTTTCTAAGGCCTATTGAATTAACTGGTTTGCTTTGAATCCTTAACTCAAATTCAAGGCATAGACAAGTTTGGCTGGTTGGTTAGAGAAATGAGCTAAAAATAAAAGTTACAATCAAAATGTGTGCATTGTTTAATTTTTGAGTTCTAAATAATTAGATTCCCAACAATTGCTACAAGATTTCACCTTAAATATTCCATAAACAGTCTTTAAGGTACCTTTTAACCACTGCAAGCTTAACAAATGAAAACTGAGATTTTGAATTGCTTCATTTAATTAATGGCTTGTTTCTTTTATAATTTAGGTGATGAAACAAATTATTAATACGACGCTCTTACCATTACTTGTTATCTTATATGGAGTTGCATGGGATTTTATGCCCTTCCAGGCTTAAAAGTGGTTTTATTACTTAATCAATTTGTGCATGCTTTTGCAAAATTTATAATTGATTGGAACAACCAAAAAAATAAAAATAAAAAACCTAAAGTAATTGCATTTGTCTAGCCAGTCCAAACGGCGACTCGATCATCGATACATATGACTTGTCTAGCAAAGATAATGGGGCCTGGTTTTAAATCTTATGATATGGATTCTGCATGTGTCAATGCAGATTCAAGTCTAAGATCCAGAAAAAGATCCAATCCATTTGATGTAAATTTTTTGGATCTCAAGTTAGTTAGAGAAAGAATGGGGTACAAATTTCAGCAATTCTGAACTCAAATTTCTGCCCCTTGAGTCCAAAACATGCGAGTATGCATGGTGGACTCGATGAAGTTCGGATCAGCTCGAGGCCGACCTATTTCCAGCCCTCGGTCGCCCCATCTAGGAAAGATTCCACCACAGGGATTGATAAATGGGAACAGTTAAATTCCAATTAATTTAAACTTGGTTCCAAGAACATTTTATGTTAAAATTCAAAATTTTTAAGAACCTACAAATGTCTAAATCCAGAGAAACTGGGCATAGTATCTTATTCCATCTGGTATAAAAATTAAAGTAAGCATGGAGTGCCAAACTTTCTCTGCAACGCATAAGGTATATGGTGACAAATTCACGTAAAAAAACAATATAATCCTTCTGCCACATGGCTGTTTTTGTATAAGAACACGCATGTGAATAACTTTTCCTAAAAGGGGAATGACTCCAACAATTCCAAATTAGTGTAGCGTTATTCAAACCATTTGCCCAATACTTATGAGGCAAAATCCTTCAATTTTCCCATAAAAGCTACAAGAAACTCGTTTTCCTCTCTTGGATAAATAATTTCAAGAAGTGTCAAGGTGACAAATATAACAACATAGGCAACCTTCAAACCGAATAGATTGTTTATCGTATTTCTTGAAGACAGAAAATCAGACATTAAAGTTACTTGATGAATCGTGAAACACGTTCTCCTTCTTTTACAAATAAACTCATTGCGCTGCTAATGGATATCAACAACATAAAACATCATCTATACTTACCAAAGTATAGCTTTGCAGAGAATCTTGAAAAAAAAAAAGCCAAGAAAAAGAACCAGAAAGCAAAGCAAAAGACGAATTAATGTGCCGACTCTGCGTTCTTCAGAGGTCGAGCTTCCTTTTCAGCTTTTCCTAGCAATTGTGAGAAGCAGAGAGTTAGTAACTTAAGTGTGTTAAACAACATGAATCAGTGCACAAAGAAAGAGGACAAACGTAGAATATTTCATCCATCCCGTCCTCTTTCTTCTTCCCACACAAAAGACATTTTTCCCCGCTTCTTTTCTTTTCTCGCTCTCTCCCGTTTGGATCACCGCTGTAGCTTTGCAACGGTGAATATCTTCACCGTTATAAGTGCCCTTCACCTCTATAGACCTATGCCGGTGAGGTATTTCCTTGCTATAGCCTTTTGAAGCTACCGGCGATATTGGTCACCGGTGGAGGCGCCCTATACCGGTGACCTTCCACACCGCAAAACATCTGTTTCGACGGAAACTACCATCGCTATAGGCTTATAACGGCGAAGTGAACCACCGTTATTGATATATACCGGTGATTAGAATCACCGCTGTAGCCTTGGAGACTCGTTGCAACCTACGAACCGAATAATAAATATAAGACATCTGTTCAAGAGCATGATCTAGCAGATTCATATGACATGCGGTGTACATACTTCATTCCAGCGTGCATGGTTATGCAGCTAGAAACTCCGGTTGCTCCCTTCCATTTACATTTTTTTTAACATTCCTATTCAACAAAACTTCAGCTATTTCTCTGTAATCAATACCACTATATTAGCTGTAGCATAGGATTTTTTTAACTCTCCATCCTTCAGGTTTATATGCAATTGAATGGTTTGCATGTAAATGTTAATCACGTCTTCACTTGCAATTCTAAAGAATCCAAAGGTTGTCAAGCTTAGCTTGGAGTGTCTTAGAACCGTTCATGACCATTGTCCACATGTGAAGCTTCAAAGAGGAATAAACGTCCCATTCAGAAAAGTTGCTTTTTTCTTACATCAATAAAGTTTAGCTAGCCGCCACAACTTGTAGCCACTTCAACATTTAAGCACGTCTTGGTATCAACATATATAATCCTTGCTCGGTTTTATGTTCTATCTACTCGAATATTTGTATCCTGCAAAACAAAAGTAACGCCATGTATTTTATAAGCAAGTTCCGTTGAAAGACCGAAATAAAGAAATACATAAGAAATCTTTTAATTGGCTAGCGAGAAACAAAAAATAACAAAATACATAAGAAAGGAGAGGCAGATAACTTATTGACCTTACGTCAGTGGAACCCATGCACCAACCAAAGATCAGATTCATTCTTCGTCCTTGACCCAAGTGGACCTACAAATGGAGCCCCCAAAAGCCTATTCTTCTATACACTCGCAAGCTAATATCAAGGAAATGTCAAATGGCTTCCGGTCAAGAAGCTGAAGAAAGAAACCAATTGGGTTGAACAAGATGCCAAATCTGCTACAAAACATCCCGTACATGCTATCAAGAAAATTGAGAAAGAAACAATGTAAAATATCAATTGTAGGAAAGTCAAAATTACAGTTAAACAAATGCGGTGCCTTGGTTCATTTAAATGGAAAGGAAAAAATGCAAAAGAAAGTTGGGGCAATTTATCCTCGTCATCAAAAGTCAGTGATCTTGGATGTGGATGCTGGTAATGGCAAGGAACAATTATTGCATTTGTTGCAGGGTTAGATTTATGTAATGGGCGATATGATACCAAAGCACTCTTTATTTACGCCTTCGTTCTCATGCTTTCTATTTTTTTGTTGTTGTTAAAATTTTCTTGTTTTTTTATCCATTCTTTGCACCATTCTCCTAATCCTCGAAGAATTTCAGTTTCCATTCCATCATTATACTGTGATAAACTGTAAAGTCAACAAAGCTGCAGACATAGTTAATATTGCTTCATCTAATAACAACCCATAGTCTTCCAATCATGAAGAACTGTGTGTCATGAGTTTTTTTTTGAGACAACAATCGGATTGCAAGCTATAACATTCAAAAACATCATTTGTCATTTTTCTGTAAATGGGGCCCTTATAAGCAAGTGTGGCTTCCCCAAGGGAGCCGTGGCGTGACTTACCGTGCAAACTTGATGCCTACAAAACTGATGGCCCTGATGATTCATTACTGAAGCTTTCAAGCATTTCCGAGACAATTAATATAGAAGATGCACCGTACTTAAAATGAAAATAATCCAAACGCATGACATGTACAGGTCATTCATTATTCCTACTGGAGCAACAAGTTTTCGATCTCAATAATTCAGAAACATTCAGCCCATGCATCTATCCACCAAGAATCTCTTAAAACTGAACAAAAACGCAGCTTCCAATGGTAAGTTTAGCTAATTGGAATAACCAACATCAAAATTCTACATATGAAGTGAATTAAAGAGTGATGAAAATGATGGATGGATGGTGTGGGTATGAACCAATTTTTCGGGTGGGAGATGTCAAAAACGATTCTCCGAGCCAAGGGACGTTTTCTCTTGATCCCATACTCTTTCTTTCCTGCTTCCCAACAGACATTTTGATAAAACCCCTCTCTGTTGCTGGCTCTAAAACCAAATTAGAGACACTGATGTGTGCAGAAGACGAGTTGCAAAACCGGCTCTAAAACTAAAAGGGGACCAGAAAAAGAAGGTTATTAAGAAGATGAAGAATCACTGCAATAGGCAAAGAAAGAGATAAGAGGTGGTGAGAGAGAGAGAACGGAACCTTCAAAAGAAAGGAAGACAAAAATCAAAGACAATAACATGTAAGCAAATGGGCAAGAAGGGAAAATGTTCAACTCACGACTTTTTCATTGAGAATAACATTGAAACCCAAAAGCAATCCGGAGAAGACGCACCCATCTCGATCAATTTGCTCCAGATGTGTGCTACTAAGTGGAAAATGGAAAATTGTAACTTCTAAATATTAAAAGTTCACTAAAACTTTTTTCAAAAGAGAAAGAACAAAGATACAAGGAAGAAAAAATCTATCGATGCACGTGAATTGCATAACCATAACAAAATAAAAACTAAAAGAGGGTCTAGTAACAAGAAAAACAACAATTACACTACAACATTTATTGCCTTTCCCAGCGTTTAATAAGTGCACTCTCCTGGCGCCCCACCAGCATTGGGCATGTGGTTTGGGAGAGACATGAGTTTGGCCGCCGTTTAATAAATGCCAGTAAAAGTCCTAAAAAGCACTACCTCCATTAGCGCAAGCTACATGTTGCTGCTGCCTGCAGCATATTGCCATTTGCAAAATGTATAAACGGGGCAAGTTTGTCTGCTTGTTAAAGTAACTAATGCATCGATCAAAGAGTTTAATACCTACTACTATAATGCTAAAAACACAAAGCCACTCAAGCATGCTGGAGCACTTTTAGCTATTTACCATGTCATGAATTGTTAATGAAGTAAATGTCAAACAAAGTTTGGAATCAATACTTTGATCTTATGCAATTTAGTAACAACTTGATGATCTAAATAGCATCTTGAGATTTTTTTAAAAAAAAAACATTACGTACCTAAACAGATGTCTTCACTTGGTTTCATCTTTCTGCCCCTAATTGTAGTTCTTTCGTCACTTTCTTCCTCCTTCCTTTTATTTTTTCCCTCCCTAGAACGTGAAAGGGAAATATTGCACTCTAATATGGTTAAATATATCCTAAGCAGGGTTTCTCTGTACAAAAATATCAAAACATGTGGATTCTTCATGACCCACCTTTTTATCTCATCATATGTCAACAACTCAACCAACTAAAACCCTGTCAAAGAGAACAAAAATGCATGCATTACCTTTCAAGAGAAAACCAGACTGCAACAACAGACATGTCCGTCAAAGGAGTTAGCTCTCCTAAGGTTGGTTGGGATGTTGTAGTAAACTGATTTGCCGAAAGAGAGCTGCAAGGAGAAGTAAACTTGTAGCAATCAGTTCAGAAGATCCTACTCAAATCAGTACGAGAAACTCCAACAACCAAAACCATGATGAAAAGAAATTCCATGCAATTAAAACAGCTACCCAGTGCACAACACCACAGGCATAAATGTTAATCAGGTCTTCACTTTCAATCTTAAAGAATCTATAGGTTGTCAATCTTAAGCTAGGCTTCTTTCAAAGTGTCTTTGTTCGTAGACTGAGAACCTCCTCTGTTTCTTGATGCCTTCATCTGGATCATGATCATTGTCTAAATGTGAAGTTTCAAAGAGCATTTAACGTCCCACTCAAAAAGTTGGTTTTTTCTACATCAGTAAATTTTGGCCAAGTCGTCAGCACTTGTGGATTTGTGGCCATTTCAACATCAAAGCACATCTTGCCATCAGCGTATATTAGAGGCAGAGGCAGAGGCTAACACTAGTGCACCTCGACAACAGAAGCAATCTAATGTAGAAATCTACTGCTTCTACCTGATCAGAATTTTGACTTCATTTTTCCAATATTCAACTTGAGGACTCAATAAAGATGAACTTCGATTAGATGAGAAATGGTTTCCAGTATGATGTTTATGACAAAGTGGCCCTCGATTTATAATTCTGAAATACATGGAAGAACTGGTCGGAAACTTGTTAAGATCGATAAGACTTGTTTAGAAGGATTTGCTTAGGACATTCTCTCAAAGAATGTCAAATTAGAAATGTTAAGGGCCAAATATTCAAGCTCACAAACTGCATTATATTGAATCTGATTCAAGAACAACCCAGACATAGATCATATCCCCATTTACCAACCACTGTTAAACATGGAAGAACCAGATTCTTAGAGCATGATAATGTCTCATGAATGGAAGTGGAAGCTAAAAAATGAATGGTTACCCCTTCTTTCCGAAAAGGAGATGATAATCTCCATACATGGCATGAACTGTTTATGTGAAAAGCGAGAAAAAGTCTTGACATATCATTATATCGTCTCAAATTTTTCAGACGCATTAACAAACCCTTTAATAGAGAAGAGTGCTAACCCTATGAACAAGCAAACAGTTAAAATACTTATTGAACAAAAGCATAAATAGCAGAAAAAAGGCCAAGACCAGCAATCTACTTTGCTATCTATAAAATTGTGGTAACGGTAAGTAAAATTGGGCGCATTGAAGAAAATCTATGGCAAATGTAAGAAATGTGCATTTCATGTGGAGAGGAAACTTCCCAGAATCTCGTGGTACCCAAAAGTTATAAAATTTTAAATTTGACAACTAATAATGTTATATGGTGCTTGCTGGATCTTCACCCCTTTCTGAAGGATTTTACTGTCATCTTTGTTATTAAGAGAACTCAAACCAGCAGAAATGATACAAAGCTTAAAGGAAATTCAGTCTTGAAAAGATCCTAATGTTTTGTAGCCATGCAGGGCTAATAAAACTCGCTGGTTCGGAATCTTGTTGAACTCCTATCAAATCTAAATACCTGCTTTTGCAAACTAGCAGTGCACCAGGACACAACTTAACATCTTGCAGGTGTAGAGCTTTATGGAGGAGAAACGTTTTTTCCGTTAACTAGGGGGTAGGGGCCTTGATCAAGTAAACAAGAAAGGCATACACGAGTATGAGTTTGGATCACGTTAGCTTTTGTTTGGTCTATATCTACCATGTGTGAAGTAACCAGACAATATATGGTCCAGGCAATAGGGCATGCCCGATAGTACCACCTCCACCTTATTGGGTAAGCTATAAAACATCATATCACAGAAACTGGAAAATTTTATCACACAATAAAGCGATCTATGTTTAATGGCATAATAAAATAAAAGAATGAATACTTTGGTGACAGAGACAGGAAAAGATCTGTACCATGTTCATAGTGGAGGCAAACAAATGAACGCAGCAAGGACGGAAAAGATAAATCCCATGATCTAAGTTTTGTACCACTTTGCATAATGGAGCTAAAAAGAAATGAGCACAGGAAGGACAAAAACCCATGGCCTTTTCTATCTTTCGTTCCCTCCATATTAGCACCAGACAGCTGGTAATAGAAAGCAAATCTTCACCAACCATCACTTTGAGTCAGACCAAGCAACATGTTTTCAACTCGCTGGACATGCTAATGTATGCTTTCGTTATTTACAACTGTAGGATACACCGGTTCAGCACCCAATTCATCTTTCATCATCATAATCAGACCTCATAAATGTACATCAACAAAATCTTGTGCACGGATTCTAAATGTGCGCTGTTAAGTTGTAAACCAGGGGGATTAGGCTGCCACCATTAAAATCTTGAAACAAATTATGAAAAAATATGCATAAATTGCATTTTAAAGCATTTCAACCTATACTCAGCGGAGGAGACAAAGGGAAGGGGAGGGCATGGCGATGAATCTACCATCCCAAAAACGAGCGTACCATCTTGACGTCCTTGGGTACCTAGGAACCAAATCCCCATCAAACGGCTGGAGGATCTCTAATACGCCGATTACCTCGCTGGTCTCCAGCTTGCTCTTCTTCGCACGCAGCGTGATCTTACCGTCCTTCTCCTGGAAATTGAGGGAGCCATAGGAGGAGACCTTGAAGCCCGATCACGTCTAGGGTGTATGTGAGGCGGGTCACGAACTTGTTCTTCTCGAACTCCGGCGGGGCGTCTTGCTGACGCCCTAAACCTTTCTTGAAAAACCAAAATGAAATGGGGGGAGAGAGAGCACACGCACGGGGGGAGAGAGAGCACATGCACGGGGGGAGAGAGAGAGAGAGAGTGTGTGTGGGAGTCCCTGTAACCGCCAACGAGAGCTCCTAACCGCCACTCGCACGTCCAGCGGCCTGAACTGGGTGGTGTCTGCCAACATTTATTTATTTGCGACGGCCAAATCAGAAGGGAAAAAAAAGTTCATGAATCAATATTTTCTTTAAAATCCAATTTATAAATCGGTTGGGTCTCTAACTTGTTCTCGTTTCAATATTTCCACAAGTTTTAGAGTTTAAACCTTTAACTTATTTTACCAACTCATCTTACTTCTCTCTCTCTCTCTCTCTCAATTGTAATCCCATTCAAAAGTCCTAAGTGCTTTAGATATTGTTTACCTAAGTGCTTTAGATATTGTTTAATGTGCAAATAAAATATTCAAATTGTTTAATAATCAACGCCTAAGTTTTTTGGCTTAACATACTCATCTTAATTTTTCAAATGTATAGTTTTAATATCAATTTTTATGGTATTAAAACTAAAAAAAGATTCATATAATTTGTTTTTGTAAGAACTGTGGGAAGACTTGGAGACGGTCAATGAATTGGCCGAGAGCGAGGATGGGCATGGAGATGGCTAGAGGAGCGAGACGGAGGACGAACGGGAGGGAGAAGAGGTGATCATTCCTCTTCTTCGAATCTTTCCCCTTTCCGTTCTTGCTTTTTGTTTCTTTCTTGCATTGTTGCATGAATTCCATTTATTCACACATCATTTTTTGCCGCTTCATCTCATGCTTTTAATCAGCGGGTGTCCATTTGATATGCAAAAGTGTAATGTGTTCCTGTATGTGATCGTGACGAATTTCTCCATGATTCTGGTTTTTAGTACCTCCGTGAAGGAAAATGCTAAACTTTACCAAACTTGGACAACCTTGTTTTTTTTTTTTTGTATTCCACAATAGGAGCCTCTGAACTGGGAGCTTGGCATACCTCTTTGGTAGTTATCAGCAAAACTGTGGCCTGTATCTGGAAAACCAGAAGTATGAGGCTTTTTGAGATTCAAAATTTTGTTCCTAAAGTGAAAATCTATTTGTGTTTACATATCTGGATCCTACATGTTCCTTTTTGAGATTTATCATTAAAGCCTATCTTTGATAAAACAATGGTATTTCCTAGAATGGGATTTGCACGTTATGATTTGATGGTAATTGTCTTGAGCCATCCCTTTTGATGTCATGATGACTTTAACTAATGTGTTTGCAGTTTCCAACTGCGTGTCAAGGTTGAGGACAATGTTGTTGTCTATGAAACTACAGTGATTTCTGTGTATGTCTACTTTGTGAAGGAGAAACACATACAACTAAAGTATTAAGCAAACCTTCCATGCCCTGTTGTGGGCAGGATCAAATAACTTGCCTCCCTTCCAATTGAGGTAAAAGCCTTCTGTCTACTTTTGATTAGTTGCTTACATTTTCTATGTTCCCGTTTACATGATTTTCTTATCATTTCCTTTATTTTTAGTTATGAAATTTTATTTCACTTCAAAGATATACCAAAGCTGTCTCCCCTCATCAAAGGGCTTCCGTTGTTGAAAAATCGAGATAAAGGCCTCAGGAGTGCTCCGGAGCTTAATAGATGTGTGTTTTTTTCTTGATTATTATTAGTATAATATTGATGATAAGTAATGTTATTATCCTTGTATAGAATCTAATCGGTCTGATTCATGTGCTGATTCCTTTTGTAGGCAATGAAAGTGATCAGCATGAGGATCCTTTGTTGTCTGCCTTTGGGATTAACTTTTTAGAACATGATTAACTTTGTAGAATAGTTTACACACAGATACAGGGTAGAATTCTTCATCTTCTAAAAGTATCTGCACATTAAAGATTTGCCTCATTTTTGTTGTAATTCTGTATATGGTAACATAAATTAGAGGTGTACTGACCTTTTAAATTCTTTTGTTTTGGGGTTTCCGTTCAAACTTGTCTTTGGCAATGGGGAATCAGTTATGCCACGAAATGGCCTTTGGAAGATAGACCAAACGGTGCTTATTTTTCATATATATATATGTATACTTGTAATTTTCTATAGAGCTCCTTGTTTCAAGTTAATCTTAGTTTTTTGATAGGCATTTGTTGTGTTCAGCAAATGCTTCAACCAGCTAACATCAAAAGATGGGCCATCGTTAGTATTTCTGCAAGTTGTGATACAAGGAATCTTGTTGGGGTGCTTATTAGCAGTGCCAAGAACAAGGGAATTGTAAGTTGCAGTTACTAACACTTACAGAAATTGTTAGTTCCTACATCATGCTGCTATTACGTTTACCAATATTGTCTTTATTGTCAGGTTCTTGTGTATTATCCTTGGTTGCAGATAATCTCTTCTTTTGCTAACAAAAACGGTTATATCTTCAGATTATTGTACAATCTAACTGTTATAATTGAGGAAAATCCTAAAAGTCTTAATGCCTCAGCTCATGGTCGAGTCAAGAACATGTTCGAGTTCCTTCAATCCGAACTGTCAGAGAAGCCAAAATTTCTGCTTTGTGTTATATCATATCTAAAACAAAAAATTCATGCACCTATGGTAGAATTTCTCAGTACAATTCCTTAAGACTTCCCTTCATTTTGTCTATGCCATTGAAACATGTCTATGATTAGTCGCTATGGATAAGTGTAGTGTTGTTTCTTTGTGACTTTAGGTCAATGGAAGAGAAAAAGCCTTGTTCGGTTTGGCATTCCAACACAATGTGTAGCACCACTCAGAAGATTGGTAATCTATATCTCACTGATGTTAAAGATCAATCCCAAGGTAAAGACAATCTTGTTTTTATTTATGTTTTTGTATTACTATTATCTCTTATTTACCTTAAAATTCATTTTTAACATTATGGTAACATTGTTTAATTTCATATGCTAACAAAACCAGCTTGGTGGAACCAATTCCTTGCCTGCAATTGAAGACAGACCATCGATTCCAATAATTTTCATCCTCACTAAGTGCACAAGATATTTGCAGAGGAACAAAATAAATCTTAAGTGCACAAATAGAATGCTGGTGATCATTCTATTTATGTTGGTGTACCATTGATTTAGTGAATCTTTATGAATTTGATGGGATGAAAAGGTGGAAAAGAACTTTTCAAGTGTAAAGTGGTTAAATTTTTTCAAGAAAAAAAAAAGGATATTTTTATGGGGACAAGAAAGACATGGAAAAGCCTTGCCAATTTCATAGTGAAGAAGAAAAATATTTCAATAAATCTTTCAGTGTTTTATGCATAGGTGTTAATTTCTCCAACGAAGTTAACCTTGAAATGTTTTTCTTGTTCCACAAGCACCTGCAAAATGATATAGAGGATAGTTTCTTTACACTTCCCTCTGGGGAACACATCATTGAAGCTTCCGGTTGATCAACAAAGAGGAGGGTCATATAGATCTTTCATCTGTTTTATTGGTACATACTGGACCAGGTTTTACAGTAGTCTCATATTTGATTGCACAAAAGTTCAAGAGTTTAGGAGATTCGTAGTTCTACATGAGCTGGACTAGATATCTTTACATTTAATAATTTATTCTTGTTAAAAAATCTTTATAAAAATTGTATTTTAATATGTTTGCTTCGTGACCAGAAAACGATTATGCAATGAAAACAATTTGGCACATGCATACAGCCATTGCATACTGAGTTATCATTATAGGCAGTACCAGTGGCATAAAAACATGGGAATTTCTGATACGATGGGAATATCATTATATGAAGCATGCCTATTTGATCTACTGAGGGCACCACATTCAAGACTTTGAATTGTACTAGCGTTCTAGAATTAGTCATGTATGAGCGACTTTTATGTCAATTGAATCAACATATAAATTTATCAAAAATTAAGAGAAATAGATATAACAGTGCAAAACATAATTACATAAATCATTGATATGGAAATTTACAAATTGTTGTGCTAATGAATATGCATTATAATTTATAAGGCATCTGTCCCCAAAAACTTATTTTCCAAGTTCGGATTCAGTTGATGTAATGCAAGAAAGTCGTTAGTTTGTGGATCGGCCCCAATCTCTTCTAACTCCAGGTAAAAGGGCCTAGTCCACATAGTTGAACAACAAAAAGGGAAAAAAAAAAAAAACTAAGTCTCTACTTTAGCGAGATTAGTGAAGCAAAATAGAGAAAAGAATAAAGGTATGATTGAACCCAAAAGATGATAAAACATGAACTTCACTAACCGACTGGTGGTTTGAGCTCTCCACCAGCAGCATACTTGCTCAAGACCCCGTTTTCACCTTTTATTACAGGGCAATTCCCATGTAGTGAAGTCTGCAAACATGAAAAATCAATATCTACATGAGGTTTATCCGATTTTCAACAGGAAAACAAAACGAGATGATTGATGACGAATGGCGTAAACAGCTGCCAAGCAATACGGCTTCGACCTAAGAAAGTTTGGGCTTAAGCAGGCACAACATACCCATCCATAATACTCTTATGGTTTCATACCTCAAGAAGAGAACACAGTTTCACAAAAATCAAACCCTAGAACTAGAAGAGATAGAGAAAGAGAGAATACTTACTCAATCAAATCGCAACTTCACCCAATCAGTTTGACAAAATTTGTCCTATGCTTAGGGCAGACGGTGAGCGAGGCAAGCAAGAATGATCAATTAACTTGAAATTTCGCTCAATCAGTCTGGGAAATGAAATTTCTCCCATGCTTAGGGCAAACAGCGAGCAAGTGAAGCAAGTAGCGACAACAATGTTGGTAGATGGATAGTCAGCTAGAGGTCTAGATCAAGAGACACAGATCAAGAGAAAAACAATCAGAATGGCCAATCGAGGGAGAGGGGGAACCGGAGAGTGAGAGAGGTGTAAAGAAATCGCCAATCGGTAGACAAAAAATAAAGAAAGGGACAGATCGAGATCGAGAGATCAAAGAGGAGATCGAACGAAAAACGATTAGAATGGCCAATCGAGGGAGAGAGGGAACCGGAGAGTGAGAGAGGTGTACAGAAATCGCCCAATCGTTTGACAAAAAATAAAGTAAGGGACAGATCGAGATCGAGAGATCAAAGAGGAGATTGAACATTAATGGAGATTGCACATTAAATCTGCTATCAAACACACCCTGAAAGTTTAAGGAAAAAAATTACATTCTCAGAAGAATGTTACAAGCTCCTTGATTGCAGAAGGGCAGTTGGTCTCTTCCACTGAACAAAACAGTATTCTTATCCCTTTAAAAATGAAACAACAGGGACATGCAACCAAGTAAAACTGTGTGCACTCAGTGGCAGAGCCACATTTCGTCCAAGATGGATTCCCCTCCTCAGTTAAAGCTAGTGCTCCTCTCAACTTGCCTCATTCAAATAACTGTCAAGTAGGCAAAAGAAAATGCCATTTTTTTCTGAAAAACATAGCATATTAATGAAACAATCAAGCCAAACAAAAATTTCCAGGACATAGTTTGCCAAAATCTTTTATATACAAAGGGTCATTTTACTATGCCTTTATAAATCTATGGAAAGTTCACAAATGACACCCTTTACATGTGAACAGTATCATTTATGAAACAAGACCACTCAAAATGAAATAGAAATGGTTAATTTTTAATGGAGTTTAGAACAACTTATAATGCAACACAAGATTCCATCATAAGAATTTAAAAACTTTTGCAATAAAAATTAATCAACCTCATTTGCAAAAACAAAAACATAACTTCTTCTGCTAATATGCCTTCTTCTGTTATATATTTCAGTAGTTGCATGCTGCAAAATGTTCAGTTAGAATTTTGTGGTCAACAAACTGAGTATCATCGCCATAAAGTCTGCTTACCGATCCAAGATACAGGGCGATACGTACTGATATTGCTCTTTTCTAATTTTTTTAAAAAAATTAAAATATTTAAAGTTTGATTAAAAATAAAAATAAAAAATAAAACCTGCAATTGGCCTTATATCGTATCGGCCAATTGGGCTCTGATGAGTGATGCTGCTATGAACCAAATATTAAGAATAAAATGACACAGGTAGATGCGATACGTAGAGGCATGTGGTGGCGGAGCCGAATGTTCGGATGAATACAATTTTTTGGGCCTTTGGTATCGATAGACAAGAAGCGATGGTTTTTCTTTTTCTTTTTTCTCTTTCTCCATGCGTAAAACAGGTTCCGTCATTGAGCTGCTCGTTATCATAGTAAGCTTTGTTTGACCTAAGCCAGGCAGATTTAAGGCTTTTGAATATGAAGATCACAAGTTGAACTCGGGGCACGTTTCAGTAAATGCTTGTTATTATCATCACTAGTCTGTATGAGTAACAGAACAGCCCTCCTTTTCGATTATGAACGGAAACTCGGGAGGATTACATTTTTTCTGTAGGCTTACATTCTACTACATTAAGGTGGAGAAGACAGAAGTGCTACACTTCTAATGTTTGCTCTGAGATTTTTATGCAAGGACTACTGTTTCTACCCCTGTTAGGGGAAGAACTTGCTCCATCTGATCCTCTTCTCCACACTCCCATATCTCTGGTATTGCTTCTCGAATGTTGTGGATGCTGTTCAGTGCAAAATCCGCACCTGGTACAAGCGCTTCCTTACCCACCTGAGACATGCGATAAACCATTACAACTTTAGAAGACTACTTGGACTGAGGAAGACAGAGGTCATGGAAATTAACATCTAGAAGTATCGGTGAGTATCTAGAATGCTTCTGAGAGAATTGCTTATGGGAGGAGATTTACTATGACAGTAACGAGACCAGTTGTCTTGGCTGTCGCTATGTTCCGCACACTGTCATCAAAGAAGATCTGCAAAGAAGCAAGTATTAGCTCTGACATCGTTTAGGAATGGAGGGAAAGGCCGCAGAAGTACTTGGCAAATCACTTACTGTCTTTTTGGGGTTGACGTTTGCGAGGCGTATAGCAGCATGGAAAGCTTCAGGAGATGGCTTACAAACTATGTGCGAGCAACCGCCGCTAACTGACTCGTCCGTCTCATATTCTGAGGAATCGTCTGAATCAATATTGTCCACACTAGTTTCAGTCATGGAGAAATGATCTGAATCACCATGATTGTCATTTGAGGGATTAAGTGTTTCAAAGCAAATGACTCCTTCAAAACAATCTTCGAGGCCTAGCTTGCAAAGAACTTTAGCAGCGTGGGCTTTGTCAGCATTTGTGAATATCTGCAGAATCATATATGCTTTTTAGCCCTGGATCAAAGAAAAAGACCTGTGACTCGATTCCAATCAAGAGACGCAAAGAAGCCAAGTTTCTTGACTACAAAAAAAAGCAAATAGGCATACTATTTTCCGTTGAGGCATTGAAAGCAGCAAGTTCCTCAAGACGGGATCTGGCTTAAGATTTTCGTAGGGCAGTCTGCCATGCACATATTCATGAAACTCATCATTGTCGAATTCAAAACCCAACGCCTGCATAAGAAAAAGAAAGGAACAAACTCTGATAATTAAAATCAACTTACTGGAAGACTACAGCATGAACAGGACTAAAGTAACTTGATTGCTTCTGCAAAATGCCCCACTGAAAGTTCCCAGTTGAAAAACTTGCAGGAAAAAAAGCCCGATATAATCTTTTCTCCTTCTACCATTGGCTAACTTTTTCCCGACAATTTTTCCGGCTAGCGCCAACCACTATTGTACTCATGCAGTTTACTAACATATCAGTCATTAACTGGACCGGGATCCGATAAGAAGTTGCCATCATCTAGGTACATTTTTTCACTTCACCGAAACCAAACGATAAGGAAAAGAGGAAAAAGGGGAAGAATATAATACCTTGAGACCAGCCATTGTTGTGCCATGTTCCCTGTACAGTTCGAGGCACATCTTTGGGACTTCCTTCTCATCTATGTTAAGGTGATTAATCATGTATTCTGCAGAAGACATATTCTAGCATTTCAGGTGCTGTTTGGAAATTAAAAGTTTGAAGCAAATACAACAGTTTCGATGAAAAGAAATCCAATTAAGGTACACATGCGAGGACGCACTCACAGAGAAACAAAAAAACAAAGAAAATACCTTCAATATTCCTTCGACAAGCCAAGTTTAAGCCCGTGCTTAGAGGGTACAGCGTATCATCCATGTCTGCAGCATTCACAAGAAATTTTAATCAAAGCGGAGCGCCACACTTTTACTAGGCAAAGCAAAAGAACTGTCAACCTTTTTCTCAAAGAAAAAGAGAAGAACTTCGGACGTTGGTCTATTACTTGCTTGTTTTTGTGAAAAATACGAGAGGGAGCGTTTTCTCACCAAACAGCAGGCATTCATATTTGGCTTGGACCGATATCTCAACGGCGTCCATGGTGAAGAACTCGGCTGCGAAAAAAAAAGGACCAGGGGAAAACACATAAATCTGAAAAGTTCGTTCAAAGTTCCCCGAAAATCGCACACCCAAGAAAACCTAAAAATGAACACTCGTATTTCAAAATACCAAGATCCTAAACTTCACTGCATTACACAAGAAATCTACCATAATCCACACGAATTCCCGTAACCACAACCATGAACAACAATCTCAGAAAAGAAGAAAACTCTTAAAAGGACAACAGTATATAGACACAAAAAAGTACATAACGAAGACAAAAACCGACGAACATAGATGGCATACCTTTGCAGACTGTCGACAATGGAGACCCGCCCTGCCCACAAAACCAAATCCTTGAGGAAAAACGCTGCTTCAAGCCCCTATTTATATTGGTCCTCAACGAGTTCCCAGAGGGCAAAAGAGAATCCAACTTGGGGGGTACATATTCTTTTAATCCACGGGGGCCTTTTCCAATCCCAACAGCGATCCTGCTTCTGGCTCAGAAGACCGAAGAATCATAATTGCACTTCTCTCCCTCCACCGCCTCACGATGGGAGCCACGTATGGTCCAATATGATGTTAGAATATTAGTACCCAATACTCGGATGTGCCAATTTTTATGGAATCATGATGTTGGCAACCCACCTTTATACAGAAACATTGCCGCTCGCTTCGTGTCAACAAAATGAAAGCGAGGAATTGAGGATAGGATTCGTTCTGCGCCCACAATTGGGTGTTGGTTGCATGTTGGTGGTGGTGAAGTTGAGGGTGGTGGGACTCCTGGAAATCAAGCGGTGGATTTATGCTGGACTTTGTTCTGCATAGTTGTCATGAAGCTCATGCCACGGCTCCTCATTTTACTCTGTCCGTCCCCGTAAATCCAAGAAACCATCCGTCTCAAATGTGTTCGTACTGTTCCCTATCAGCCCCCACCGGATCGATCCGAGATCGAAATATCTACTGAAATGATACAAGAGCTACCATAGAATACTGATCCACAGTGGCGACATTTCCAGGCTCAAGTTGACCGGAATGAATTGGATCTGAATTTGATGCTACTCGATGATCCAATCTGATTGTTCAGTTTTGCCGTGTCACCGTGACAGTAATCTTAATTGGGGTTGCTAAAGTGAGAGTTTTGTCAAATTCAGCGGCTTTGCTCGGTCAATTTAGGCTGGAGGGGCTTCTAACATATTTCCACGTTAAGTTGTCAATTACCACGTGTAGAGGTAGGCATAAGTATTGTGAAGTTCGACGGCTGATCTCACAGTTTTTTATTCACACAATCAACAGTGAAAATGTATATTGACATGAAATACTATGAAAAAGAATAAGAATTGATTCAAATGACAATATTTAGGCAGTGTTTGGATTATAGTGAGTTTCAAACTTCTAATAACACAAAGTAGATTTATAACAAATAAAAAATAAGAAAAACTGTTTCGCATTAAAAAACTAAAAAAAGTGAAAAAAAGTGTTTTTTTTTAGTTTTAAACAGTCATTTAATTTATCGCATTTTTTTCGCTTTTTTTCTTTTTGGAAAAACACGAATTTTTTCTAACTACGGTTTGGAGACATACTAAAAAAAAAAGGTTTTGTAAAAGCTAGTTTTTTAAAAAAGAGATTTGAAATCAGTTTTAAAAGACTGGCTTCTGCATTTAGGTAACAGGACCAAAACATTTTTCTTTTTTTTTGGTCAACAACTTGGGCGGTGTCTGGTTGGTCCAACAAAATTAATTTTGGTCCCATGCAAAGATGCCTGAATCGGAGTTTTGAAAATGCAAACCTTTCACATTTTCTTCCTAGTCCGCTTGCCTTTTTCGATGTCTTGATTTGTTTCGATGGAATCTCGTCCCGAGAACAAAGCTGCATACAGAGAAGGAGAATAAAAAGTTGGACCTAATCTGCAGGGTGCTTTCAACTTAGGAACAAGGATATTTGGCTTATGCCTTTCAGCATACTGCATATTCTGCCAACTACAACATCCCATTTATACTTTTCCAGCAGTGTCCTGGATAATACTAGTGAAGGTTGCAACCATGCACATTAAGACGAAGACACTGATTTTCTCCAACCATATCTACAATCCAAGAGTTCCCACAAATGCTGAGATCTTCATCCAGTAGCTAGGCAGCTGTTTATGAATCCAATAGTTCCTCATCGAATCTGCTAATTGGATTGAGATATGATCTTTTTTATGCCTCTGGTTCTACACCAACAAGAAATTGGTGCATAAGCAAAAACAGGAAGAAGAAAGAAAAAGGAGGAGGTCGGTCGTTCTCCTTCTAGAACAAGCTAAAGAAAATGTCAGGTAACACAGCCACAAAGTGAATTGATGAAATAAAATACATCAATCTTAGTGGAGCATCCACCTTATCCTAACTGCAGGTAATATTTTCTCTAGTTCACAGTCAATCCGCATGAAAGATAGCATCACCAGGTACAAAAGCAATGGCAAACAAAAAATTCCAGTTGCAGAGAGGGTTGCAACTTGGTGTCCAGGATCAAGAAATCAACACCCAGAATGCAACTCTGGTTGGCATGTATTGACTGCACTAAAAGAAAAAAATCTTACCATCAAAAAGAAAAAATTCTTTTTACTAAACGATTCATCACTGCACAGAACATTGACTGCACTGTCCATATTAAGTTATACATCTCTCTCTGTGTTCACACTCTAAACCCAAGGCTTTGAATCAATTCGGTGGAAACGAACTCGACATTGTTGATTCATAGAGTTAGATCTCATACCATGTTTAAAGATGACTTTCTTCTGATTAACACTGCCAATTTTCTTGTCAAAATATCACCATGGCACACTGAGTTCCAGCAATTTATTGCCGATCTTCATTATAAAAGACATCGATAAAAGCAACTAGAAGCAATGAGACTGAGAATTACTTAATTCGATAAAAGCAACTAGAAGCGATGAGACTGAGAATTGCTTTCGAAGAAAAAAGAATGAAGATGGAGACAATACAATCTGGCCAGCCTTTCTGCTGTTCTAATTGGGGATAGTCCTGCCAGTTGTGGCCATGAGCTAGAAATTGGCATGCTTTAAACCGCAATTATCGAACCACTTTTTATCCTTTCCTTCTGGTTTCCTTGCCAGTCACTGAGGTTAGCCATGGCGCTGGTAGTTATTTTAATCATAAAATTGATAGCAATAAAGAACAGGAAGAGAAAGGGACAGCGAATCATTTGAGTGCAGACTCCAAGTTCCGATTGATGAAAAGAGATTCCACAAAAGTAAAGTAGCCTTTGACTCAGAATTAAACTTTTCGCAAGAGAATCAGTATGCTTCGTCCGTTCCCAAGGTTGCTTGGTTTTTCCAAATCTGAACTCCAATAACTTGTTCGTGCAACTAGTGGAGCCACTTCGGCTTCCAACTTCGTTTCCTTCTTGTTAAATGGTCGTTGTCCCAAGCCTGTCACTTCACGATGTGGAACCATTAAATTTTAGTGCGTTGTCCATCGACTACCTTTCGCTCCCTGTCGTGACTCTCGTCGCATCAACGAGCTTCATCATGATGTTGAGGTTGCTGGGAACAAAAGTTTAAAACCTAATGACTCAGAACTCGACTCGGACCAAGAGTGTCCCATTAGGTCAACTCAGTCACTGGGCTGGGCTTTGATGACTTAATTTTTTGCATGAGGTACTTTTTCACGTGTATAAAATCATGTCTTCTACTTCATTATAAGACTAATATATCACACATAACATGTATAATAATGTATATGCATATGTAAAATATAAACTTTTAGTAATATACTAACTATAATTATGTTAGATTACACACTAAAAATTTGATATAATATGTGGTATGGGTCTCATTTCAAAGTACACTATGAGGACATGCGAAGTGCGAGGGCGCCCATGCAAATTTAAAGGTTCTTTGGAGAAAAGACAGAAAGACGTGCTCCTTGAAGCAATAAAAAGATTTCGTATTACTGTATTGTGATGTTGAAATAATGCTCTGAACGCACTTCGATAGTGGTCTTGCGTGCCAATGTCCAAATACACTTTTGCAATTATATCAAATGTCTTTAGAAGTCTGCCATTGAAGGAACCTTTAGAAAGTCTTTCTCTATTTGCACCAGTGAAACTTTCATATGTAATGTTTTCTTTAAAGATCAAACCCAAAATTTCCCAGGACGGCATGTAAAGATCACAGACTTCCATCACTCATAGTGATTCAGGTAAGCATTTCACCCCCTTATTTAAGTAAAAGCACTATCTGTAATCCGATATGCACTCATAAACCAATGCCACCTAAATCAAAATCATTAACCAATGCAATCAAACCCAAACGGAATACCCAATGCATTGAGTTAGTGGGATCATCTGCAAACATTTAATTTAGTTTCCTCTATTTCGTACTTGTGATTGTTTATAAATTATTAATTTTTCCATTTCGAATTGATTAAACCTTATGAATCACGATTTGCTTCATTTTCATAAATTTCGAACATAATTTTTAATCAAAAAAGTCTTGTTTTTGTGCTTTTGGATCTTCCAGAAAACTTTAAAAAATTAATTCTTTCAATCCAAAAAATTATTTGCATTACATTCAACCGACCCTAATCTTCTCAAGCGATTCGTTTTAGTAATCAATTTAATAATCTTGCAACAAATGTCCAATAAATATTTACCAGATCTCGGCCATCCTGAATCGGAAATTTCGGTAAAACTTCTTTCCCCAAAGAAGTAACCGTCTCATATTCGAAGATCCTAGACCCTAGTCCAATGGCTCAAATAGAGAAGTTCATGCTCCGTTCAGTTGATCAAATGGCACCTTCAGGGATTTAGATGACTCGCACAAGATCTGAAAAGTTCCTTTTCCTTTCATATCGTAGTGGAACTATACCACGATAACGTTAACGTAGCCAACAACAAATTGAAAGCTACATAAACAACTGAAGAAAAGGACACTGATCTACAATAGGAAAAGAAATGTTTGCACAATAAACATTAACAGAATCATATCTTTTCTATTTCTTTTTTCCGCCACTAGACTTTGTTTTCTTGATCGTAGCTTCCTTTGAGTTTTTTTCTGGTACTTCCTGAAAAACAAAATTCAAAAAAAAAAAAAGCAAGACTAGTGAATATAAGAGGAAACTAGAAGATGGCTTAACAAACTCAAGCAAAACAAAATCGATTCCACAATCAACAGTATGGACAAACTACTTTTCCTAGAAAGAAGGCATCTTAAAGTGACACTAGACTGGAACATATAGCAAAACTGCGAAAGAGAAGTTAACCCTAAAATTTCCTATTCATTTTGTCTGAACACCTAAAGGTCATATAGTTAAACTGCAAAAGTCAAAGTGAAACCCTCATCATCCGTGTGACAGTCAAGTTCCTTCAACCTACTTAAAGCTTAAAACTTCGCACCTCTATGTGTTATTGATACTACAAAAGTGATGTAATGGAAGTAGCACAAATTTTGAAAGATTTAACGACACAGGAATTTCATACTGTCAGACGACTCATTAACCTAGGCTGGAAGTAACATACAAATATCCTAAGTTTTGATGATGCAGAATTTTCACATATTAGGTGACTTCATCGATCTCAGCTGGGTTGGTTAAGCAGTCTCCCAGACAACAAGGTCAACCATAAAGAATATGGCATTTGTCTTCACCAGAAAAGCCCCATCAACGGTGCTGCTCTAGTTTCATGGCTGATCAGAAATCAAAGAATGATTCAGAATGTGTTAGTAGAGACACATGAAGGCATCCCTATAAAAATTGTTGGCGCAGCAATACCTTGCCAGAAGGAGTCCGCGAGGAAACCATCCCAACATCTTCCACCAGTTTGGAGAGGAGAAACTTAGAAAGAGTTGCCATTAACCCTCCCAATTTAACGTACCTAAACACTAAACCTCCTTGGTTTATTTCCTTTTATACGGGACCTAAATACAGGCTTCAACATCCTCTCCCCATCACTCACTACTCTTGGAAATAAGAATAATAATCCTATGACACCTCTTACAAATATCATGCCAACACAAGACCAAGTTGATAACAGTCAACTTTGAAAACTAAGACTTGATGAGAAATTTCAAACAATGATAGTTTATCATAAGGAGATCACCAATTTTCCACTTTATGTACCAAGGATTAGGCCTTTAAAACCAGGTGCCTAGAACTCAGCTCTGCCATAGGCAGGTAGAAGCTTCCATTAGTTTTGGCTCTTGATGTGCTGCACACGTGCAGTCCAAACATCTTTGCACCCACTGCTTGGATGGGAGAATGAAGTTTGCAGATCGAACCCTAGCAACCAGTGGGCAATGACAAAAAAATTGAAAGTATATCAGCTCAAGCATCTTTCATATGGAAATTTATCAACCTCAACAATCATAATTTATCTTTACTAATTATTACTAGGACAACTTAATAAGTTTTTATGTGCAGTTAAACAGTCACAAGGCTATGAGCCTATGAGCAGTAGGTGCTTAGAGGTTGGATGTGCCTTCATCAACAACATCGAAAGGATCATGTAAACAAGATGGCATGTTGTGAAACATCATAAACTCCCTCTATAACTAAAGGTAAGGATGAACATGAAAATACAAAAATAAATAATCTGAAAGTATGTGTGCACGTGTTGTGTGTGCACCTGCATTTGGAATCATTGAACTATCACACTCTATGAGAATAGACAACGAGAAAAAACTCCCAAGGAGATTTAACCACCTAGAAAGACCATTTCACGGTAAAATTAGAAAACAAGAATGTTTCAAGCCACTCATGAAGGAAATGTATACCTTTCTTTTGGGTGTTGAATCTTTAGGAACAGGCTTGAAGAAGGACTCCAATCTGTGAATTGCATATTTGAATTAGGATGCATGGTGCATACATATTTTACACAAAAGTAAGCATGATTTTATTACCTGCCCTGGGATGATTTGTTCTTGGCCGCTTTGATCTTTTCTATTGCCTACAACAGGAAAATTTAACAGAATCAGCACTTAACGTTGAGAATAATGCATGGATTTTCAAATAAATAACCACATTGATACATGCCTTTGTTACACGATCATGGTTGAAACCATTTTCATTGACAAGAAATGCTATAAGACCCTGAACATGCAAAGAAATAAAGAGAGAGGAATAAGAAAGGCTCAAATACTCTACAAGACTACAATTAACTCATAAAGGATGCCCAATTTTATTATTCCATGTATCACCTCTTCATCTGGAGCAGTCCACTTAGGCTCCTCTTGTTCTTCCACAGGAGACACTATGGGTTCCTTGAAAAGACGGCGTGCATCCTGGTATGGCCAATTCTCTGGTATCTGATACCTAGACCAACAGAATTTTACAGCAGCGAACTGTGATAAACAAGCTTGATACATTTGTCAATAACATGGAGAAAAAAGTAAAATCCAAATTATCAATATGAAAGGAGAAAAGGCATGGAGTGTAAACAAGCACCTTTCTCTGTTTATGTTCTCCAATATAGCTTCTATGGAACCATGTTGACGAATAAGTTTTAATGCTGTCTGTCCACCAATGCCTATGAAAGATCAACATGCTTGAGTATAGCTTGCAACTAATCCAGTGACCCAAAAGATTGTGAAAGATACCATAATCTCAATAAAAATATCACCATTAAAATGAACAACCTACACATGCCACATGAAAGTGAGGCAAAAGCAGAAAGCAGTCCGAACTGCTCATCTATGATCTAACATTTATAGGGAACAAAGCTATCTATTTCTGATCAATCTTGGGTCCTGGATGGAGGTATAGCTTTATATTCCATTTGGTTAAGGAGATGGGGAAAAAAACAACTCTTTATGATGAAAGATGAAGAAAATCCCTCACCAATAAAAAATTAAAAAGAACGATCTTTGTGAAACCGTAAGGATGAGAATAGCTACTAGCCCACTATGACAACTATGGTCACAAAAAATGTGTTTTATTCTGAAAAAACGAGTTTAAAACATGAAAAATAAGTCAACTGAAAAAACTGGCAAAAAATGCCGTTTTTTAAATGCCAAAATGAAAAAACCATTTTTTTCGGGTTTTTTCCCCTTTTTTATTTTATAAGTTTTTTCACGTTTTCAATGCTAGATTACTTGTTTCCATTTTCTAATTTGTATTTATTACTTATCTACTTATTTCCTGTGTTATCTTATTAGTTTCTCATTTATTTTATTTTTCCCTAGTTTTTAAGATTTTTTTTTAATTTTTTTAAAATTAATGTAATTTTCTCTTTTTCCTATTTTTTTAAGCTTGTTGTATTATACCCAAGAAAAACATCACCATTTCAAAAGCAAAAGCGATATTTGTGACCATGGAAACAACCATAAAAAATTAGGAGAACCACTATACTTGAGCAAATCAGTACAACATAAGCTCACATAAAGCACAATTATATAGAAGAAATGACAAAATATCATTGATATGCATACCCTGCTATACTGCCATAAAATACTCAATGAATTTTTACGAACGCCAAATTGATAAGACATACAAACTATCTGAATGTTGACTAATAAACCCTTGAGTGCCAAAATAATGACTTGATCCAAGTAAAAAGGAGGAGATTCCATACACCATATTTAACCTGCCTAACGCAACTGCATTTTCCTCAATCAACCAGCTTATAAGCTGATAAGCTCCAAGCTTTTGTGAGTTCAAAGACGGTAAGCCTAGAAATCATCAATCATTCATCAAACATATGAAGCAGCTTGATAAGCAAGCAGATTCGCTACAATTTCCGGGCCCCCACCCTTCAGACTTGCCTAGTGAACCTTCCGCTGCAATTATTAAATATTAAATAACAAAAGGCATAAAATACCTGCAAACATGACACTGCAGGAGTACATGCACAAAACAAATCAGATAATAAAGTATGTACCAAGTTACCAACTGTGAGGTATCAAAGAAATGGACAAGTGAGACTATATCTTCCAAAACTAATACAGCAAAAACGTGAATCCGGACAACAAATTTCTAGAATGCTATCATGCAAGGACAAGATATAGCTATCACGCAAGGTAAGATATACCTCTTATGCTTTCACAGTAGTCACACCCACATAAGATGCATAGGTCAATAAATTGATCCATGGTCATGTTCAGCTCCTCCAATATCTAAAGATAGGATATGCTAGAATAAGTAAGTCCAAGTTTTTAGAAAACAAAAAAAGAATGTACCTATTACTCTACCTTTGCAACTTCAAACTCCATTACAGGGATCTTCTTTGAACTCGGGTCCATTAAGTGTCGAAGAAATCTTGGTGCACCAAAAGTCAGAGAATCCATATCTTCAGAAGCCACAGCAAATACCTATAATGCAAGATACAATATCGGACAGCTGAGTTTTCGTGCATTAGAAAATGGCCTGAAATTCAAGTGATGTGGCACTTGCCTTTCCACTTTTGCAAAACGAAGCACACTCTGCTTCTGCCTCTGATGGAGCCTGACCACAAGTAAACAAATATAATATCCTTTGGCATCTAAAATTCAAAAGAGAACCAAACAGGAATAAGAAAACATATAGCAGATAACAAAGAAAAAAGGCAAATTTATTTCGCTTTCACCTCCACAACTGGGACACCCATCAGTCTTAAGAGTCTTTTGCAATCCTCATTATGTTGCCTTGTGACCTTCACCGTCCGTTTGCTATACTTTTCAATATCCTCTTTAACTCCTGTCTGGTAGATTGACAAGAACAAGCATATACAAGTATCCAATCATATGCCAACATCAAAATTTGTCGTCCTCAAAACCCTAAAAGAGAGGACCAATAATATATCATGATGTTTACCTCTATTGCTTCTGCCAAATCGTCAGTGGCGTCTGCTCTTTTGGAGAACCTGCCAACAAAGAGGATACATCGGTAATCACAAGCAATTCCCACAATTTTCATCATAAGTAGGGAAGAAATTCCACCAGGAAGGAACATGAAGCCAACCTTTTTGCAAGTTCTTGCTTCTTTAGTTCTGGTGGTTTCCCATCAAAGACATACCTACAATAGGGAGGAGGTTAGTTTTGTTGGGACAAGCTACAAAGAATTCAAAGAAAAACCAAGGTACCGAGTCTTTAGAGAAAGAGAAGGATAGTACATTGGCTTCAATCCAGCTTCAAGCAGCCTTATGGTCCGAGAAAACATTCCCTGAAGATGGCTGCACCCAAACAAATTGATCATCTTCACTTCTTAAAACACAAAAACGAATCAAAGAAGAGAAAAACTCAGCATGAAGATTCAGGATGTTAAAAAGCAACAACCACACAAGTCAGGACCCTTGCGCTTATGCATCATAAACTCTAAATATGAACAACTTACTTACCTAAAAAATGCAATTCTTAGCATCAGAAATACCTTGTTACTTCACCTGCTTCGTTCGTAAGTGTTTCGGCTCCGGTCCTCCCCACCACGATCTAAGGCAAAAGACAAAAAACCACCATAAGGAGACAGAAAATAAATGGAGAAACTGGAGTTCCAAGGAAAAATATGAAACATATAGACAATCAAAGCGGAAAATCCTAACCAGGAACTGGTAGATGCTCATGCTAGCATCGATTGCGATTTTGCGACCAAAATAGCTCTCGAACTTCTGCTCTTTCATCGCCTTCGGGGCATTATCAGCTATCAATTTGGTTAATCCCTAAAATGTAGCAAGATGGTGACACAAAGCCCACAGAGAGAGAGAGAGAGAGAGAGAAAGAATGGCAATCGTTTTCTTGATCTGCTTACCTTGATTCCCATGGCAGAAGGGGATGAATGAATCGAGAAGAAGTGAGATAAAAAGAGAATGACGCGCCTGTGAGTGAGAAAGGGTTCGGAGCTTTCACATGCAGAGGTTTCCCGCCTTCGTGTGTATAGAACCAAGAACGCAACAGCCCTAGTTCTGCATCCACGGGGCGCGTTTGTTACATCGGAAATGCACTGTAGCACAGGAAACAAAATTCAAATTTTTAAAATTTCATCCATCTCCAGCAAACTATGGACAGAATGTCTCGAACATATTAACATTCTCTCCCTCTCACCATCTATAGGTGACCGACGTTAGAGGGAGGCTACTGCTGCTAAGACGCTGCCGTGGGTTTTGGCTCACTAGGACGTGTTGCTGGTCGCTGGAGAATGCCGAAACAAAAAGGGAAATGATTTCGCGGCTGCTCGCTGCTAAGACGCCACTGAGGGCTTCGTCTCAGTCCGACACATCGCCGGTCGCCAGAGCAGGCCGAAACCGCCGCCGCTCAGTTGTTTTTAAAAGAAAAATGATTTAAAAAGCCAGAAAATGACCTGCTTTTGCCTCCGAGGCATCGGCGGTCGCCGGAGCAGGCTGAAAACGCAAGAACAAACAGTAAAACCCTTGACATGAACGGTAAGATGTTGGAAGGGTCGGGATAAGAGAGAAAAGACCTTGATGGTAGTCGGAAACCTCAAAAAAATGGCCCAAGAAGACGGCCAAAAATCGGTGGAGATGCAGCGTCTGAGAATCGGAGGAAATGCAGTAAGGCTACGGTGAACTTGCGGTTCAAGGCGATGGCAGCCTTAGTGCCTCAGCCCTAGCGGGAATTTTTTGAGTCCCAGAATTTCCTCCCGCCCGATGTCCACCCTAGACTTGAGGAATGTTACGGAACATTTTTCTTGGAAAATATATTCGATCAGAAATGTCTTCCTATTTGTTCTGTGGTAAGTGAAACATTAAAATTAAAATATGATGAGTTAAAGAGGGCGTATAAATAAAATAGTAATTAGCAAGCTGAGGTTGAGATGTAAGTGCCAATAGTTCAATTTTGCTTATGAAACCAGCAAAAAGCAAAATGGCATACTTTTTTTTCTCATAAAACCTTGACCGCAAAACTGCCTAGGTCCGTATTTTTTTGGTCGAGAAATTTCCTCCTCCTTTCTTTAAAATGCAAAAGCTTTGATAGAGATCCAATATTGACAAATGCACTCTAGGATTTGGATCATTTGGGTGTGTTTGCTGGTGGATTTGAGATCCCAGGTGAACGATCCCATAGCCATGGATCCCAAGTCCGATCCCTGTCCTCAAACCTCAGCCTGCTGAGATTACTTGTTTTGTTTGTTTAGACAATGGATCTCATGCAGCATGAATTTCATATCAACCTTGAATGTTATAAATGGTGGAAGGAAGATGGCCAGTGGGCTATCTTGGATGAGGAGTTGTGTTTGTAGTAGGAAAAAATGTCTCCTTGAGATTTATTTCCCAGCACTAGCAGACCGCATGTGATGGAACAGGATTTGACATCGCGTATCGCAGCCATCTGCTAATTATTTTCAATCTTGATATGGAGAGGATAAATAATTAGCAGCTCTCAGTTTGCTCGCATCAAGCTTAGTAATGGGAGAAATATCACTGGAAAAGTAAAATCGACACCGCACAACCTAGTGACAATTTCATAAGATCACGACCAGATAAAATGTTCAGGGTTCGAGATCTGGCCGACGATAACGAGAATGAGAAAATAGCAAATCGACGGACATCAGTATCTGAGCCAAGAAAAGATCAAGAAGACGTGAAAAAAACAAAGAAGCTTCAGAACAAAAGGAAAAAGGCTTGTCCGGAAATCCAATCAAAACCCTTACGAAGCACCACAGATGGATGCCGAAGATAAATAATTAACATGAATGATGTCAATCCCATCGGAGAAAGTGGGAACGCACAAACCCACACTTATTTATGCATTCATCAACGAAAATGGGAGGGAGGAGAAGGCAAAGAAATTACCCCAACGCAAACGCAAGCTGCCCGAAAAAGAATGCGCCAGACAAGGGGAGAACGGGAGAAAATTTGTACCTGAGAAAGAGAACGAAGGGATCTGTGGGACTGTGAGCATTAACCCGCAGAGGAGGAGGAGGCAGATGAAGAGGAAGGGGGGAGAGAAAGAGAGAGAGGAAGCGCGAAAATGGTGGTTTTGGCGGGAAAGGTAATGGGTAGATCTACGGGTGTGTGGTGTGGTGGGCCGGCGCCTATTTCAACTACGATACGATCTACTGCATAAAAACCTATGTCCTTATGTTGATACAAACACGGACCCATGATACAACAAGAATTTAACAACGACCACGAGATTCAAACACTGGACTGGACATAAGTGAGTGAGTTGAGCTGCCTTGTAGCCCGGTGTCTCAAGGCATAAGTAACACAAACACATGTGATCGGCCCAAGTACCCATGTCGATATTGCGACACAAGTACGTGGACATAATTTTATTTTAAAACTAAAAAATTTATATTTTTAAACTTATTTTTTGCTATAATTTTGATTTTTCCCTTTCCACCTAGATTTTATACTTTCCTTTTATTTTTCTGATAATTTTTTGGATATAATATATATATATGTTTAGGAAAAAAATAAACAAAATCACAACTTTGTGTCCCATCCCGTGTGTGTGCCCACAAACCTCTCCATATTTATCTCCAAGATTGCCTCCACCACCATCCTTCTTCCTCGTGTCGATCCTTCCACGTTAGAGTCCAAACACACATTCCCTCCCGGATTTTAGCACCAACAACAATATGAGGACCAGAAAAAGTCTATATCAAGTTGGGGCGATGGAATACAAATAGCGTAAACATCATTCTCTATGCACCGTCTGTACTCAAGCACAAACAGTTCTAGCAGATTCATCAGATGAGCATGGAAATGGTTATCCGAATAGTACATTTTTAACAGATATATTTATTGAGTCTCCAATGCGCCTTCCAAGATATATATAAATGTATATTTTTATATGTATTTGTGGGTCTATGATGCTTGACCTGTGTTCTATCTGATACTTGATCCATGTCCTAGTCATTCGGAGAGGGACACTCCATCTATCATACCTAACAATCCTAATGCACAACGGCAAGGTTTGCTCAAACAATCTGAGTTCCAGGAGGATAACTCAGGATAATGGTGGTTCTGGCTTGGCTTCTTTAACTTCGAGCACTCGAAACTCGTCTATCTCCCCCTCAATCTTGAGACCATGATTTTTTTCAAAGGCAGGCTAAACGGTCCAACGAGAGGGGATGAGTTTTGTGGGTTAAATCCAAATAATTAGTATCAAACTAAACCCAAATCCAAACAATACATAGATGCAACAAAAAAAATCAATCTTTTTAATGTAATTTTTTTTCTCAATTAATTGGTGTGGGGTCATGACCTAGGCGAGCCCCTCCCCCTCTGCCTCTATGAGACCGGAACCAGCTTCAACGTCTAAATCGAATATAATAGCCGTCTGGGCCATGGTCGTGCTTCTTTCCTAGTCAAGAGAAGTTCAAATCAATCCACTGAAATTGGTCATCTCAATGTCAAAGGTCATTAAAAAATGTCCTAAAATTTGTTTATATATTATGTATGGTTTTGTAATTGAGACAACGTGGGCAATTTGGAGTCCAATCATTTTGGACATTGTTAGCAGTTTGTACAAGCAACCAGAGGACCTACCTTTGTCGACAAAAAAGGATGATCATAGCAACCAAACAATGAATTGACAATTAAAAGGTTTGGCAAAATCTTGTATTTGGATATTTAAATTCAGAGAAAAGAAAGAAAGGATTACAAATGTGTTTTTGGATTCTATTAGCATGTAGAACTGCCTCCTCCCATGCTGCTGTTCTTCCTTACTCATCATATACATGATTTTTTTGGGTCAAATTTCACGAAGATTTAAAAGAGGCCGGAGACTAGTAGTTAGGGGTGGAGGTATGTGTGGGCAATTGCCCACACAAAACTACAAAAAATATTTATTTTTATATGAACATCTTAGAACAACTGTCAGAGAGAGAGAGAGAGAGAGAGAGAGAGTTCCGTGGAAGATAGTCATACCAAAGAAGACAACAAGTAAATTAAGATCAGGACAGGTGGGAGATAGGCTCCCCAACTTTATTAGAAAAGAACAATTAGGACAAGGGGGTTTATCTCAAGTACAATTATGGATCGTTTTCAATCCGATTAGATTGGAAAGCTATATGCACCCTTCTGCATTTATGTTCAGTTTATCTTTATCTGATCAATTAGTATTTCTTATCTTAATCAAATTAAATATATTCATATCCCATAAATATGATAGGTATCAAACAAATTGTCTTGCTTGTAAGAGTTCAAATTTTAGCGGCTTGTATGACGGGACAATTGTTAATAATACATTTCTGATTGTTGGAGTTTACTTTGTCTAGGCGCATATGATTACGTGGTTCAACTTTGGTACACTTTTGGCAAATATGTAAATGTTACATGAGTATGACAAAAAAAATTGAGGTAGATTCATGAAATACTTACATACTTTTTCATTTGGGTCGATTATAGACAGTACTCTGAAAGAGGCAAGAGTGATAGGTGTGGTCGAGTCATAGGTGTGGTCATGGCTTTGTCGTATGGGTCTCAAAATGATACTTATTTATTCCTGGTGAGCGGAAGAGAAACGCCACTGCCCCGATGGGAGGGTGAAGCGGCACCCTCCCCTAACGGAACCTTTTTTCTTCTTTCCGACAGCCTCAGAACTATGTTGGAATGTGGGCGAACTTATAGTTACTCTTTCAACCACGACGGGAGGGTGAAGTTGCACCCTCCCCAAACCCAACCCCCCCCTTTTCTTTTTCCCACACCCTCTCGGGGTTTGGAGCTGTGTCGGATGTGGGCAAACTTATAGTTACTCCTTCAACTCCATAATAATGTCTGCTAACTTTTGCAGTTTATAGAAGAATCTAAGCTCTCACCTGTCCACCAATCCGACTAGTTATGCTATGCCCCTTGGGTCCAGTGCAGTTTGGATTAACATGAAATCCTTGTCGTGTGTATGATGGGACCCAAACTTGTAGCTCAACCTAATCCAATAATTATACAAGTTGTTTAATTTGGTCACTGCAATGCCAAATGTCCACTTTTTCCTTTCTTACTAAGAAACTGCGTTGGAGCAAAGAGAGATGAAAAGCCCCGAGGCTAATATCCGGAAAAGAAAGCCGGAAGAAATTAGCAGGGACAAACGATTCCACGACTTAAAATGTGCATGAGCTGAGTTGTATCGCAATGCTTAAACGACTTTAAAATGTGGACCGTTCATCCGGAGGTTTTGTCAGTTCAGAACAATACAAGCTGAAAGTGATTGAAGTAGCCTTTGTACGTGCATTATTTCAAGGCCTTAGAAATTCTATCGATCATATTGCGGCTCACGGATAATTTGTACCAAGTTTGCAACTTCGGCGACCTTACATTTTCATGGATATTGTTGGCTCAGGATAACCTATAGCTCATGCAATAAGCTAGGGAATCTCTTCGGGGGCGTTTGATCTCGTGATCCTGAAATCAATATGAGGAGAAAATTTTCACCTTGTTACATTTGCTAAGAAAACTTTCCATGCACACGGAAAAAGCCGCCCTTATACTTTCTTCGTGATGCCATCAAACGGCCTTTACATAACAACTCATGAGAGTTGCAGGGCTGCTGCTGATGCAAATACTATTAATAGTTAATAGGTTTAGTTGAATAGGTAGTTGGAGAAAACAAAAGATGAGGTGATGAAAAATAGGCGAGTCATGGGATATTGTCGTTCATTTTAAATATGAAACTTCTGAGGGAAATGCTCAACCAACCACATTCTTCCTAACTGCTTTCTACTTTTTCTTTTTCCCCTTGTTCTGTTCTCTCTCTCTCTCTTTTCTCATTCCTTTTCCCTCATTCAGGGATCGCCTTTGGTTGACAAAATGAAATAAATTAATCCGATTACTTGAAAATTCAAACAACAAGCTGAAGATCTAGAGAGAGAGAGAGCAGGAAAGTTGACGTATAAAAGCAAACTGTAGTGCATTCAAATGCTATGCAGCAACTAATTTCATGCAACACGGAACACCAACCAAGATGTTATTTCTGAATCATTTGAAATGGGCAAAAGTCTTAAGAAATACTCTCGAGATAACAGAAAACCTTACATATAAGAAGAACAGAAGGGGAACTGGGGAAAACTCAAAGTTCAGACTGTCCTGACGTGGAACAGAGTGATGGTGTTTGCTTCTTGATTTAACTGCTCAACGGAATTTCTGCACTCAAAAACAAAAAACAACAGAAAATCTCTCGAGGAAGAAGAAAAGGATTTACATTACTCACCATCCTCATTATAGGCATGGCATGAGGGCCCATCCTTCTCTGCCGTCTTCACTCTTCATATCCAATCCATGAAGGAGCATGACCTAAGCAGTTCGATTGCGGGCTCTAGAAGTCTATATAAATGCCTTCGGGTGTTCTAGGTTCAACCACACAGTGGAAGAGAAGAGTGCCTTCTTTCCATCTGGTCTTTCCTGAGTCTGTAACTGCAGCCCTTTGCAGTTACTGTTACAATAACGTGCTCTCGGTTCTTCTTTCATGAAATCTAGATTCTCTCAAAGGCCTGTGATACCCATTTTCTTGAACTAAGTCCCATGAATTTATGTAATTGGATTTAGAAAATCCAAGTGTTATATTAGCTCTATACCATTGTGTACTGAAAAAAGAAATCTCCTGTTTTCCTTTTCTCTCTTTGGTGAACTTCTTCCCTTGCTTTCTATCTGCTTATCTTGGTATTTCGTTTTGTATCTAAAGCTTAGAGAAACCATGGAGGGAAGGCGTTCTGTGCTTCTCTATTTTATTGGCTTTCTGGTGTGTTTCTTCATGGGTTCCCATGCTTTTGCTCCAAGAGGTTTTGTAGGAACCAGAGGCAACCATTTTGTCCTCAACGGCAGGCCGTTTTATGTGAATGGTTTCAATGCCTACTGGTTAATGTACATGGCTGCTGATCCTTCAACGAGAGGCAAGGTGAGCTCTGTTCTGCAGCAGGCTTCCAGGTGTGGGATGACTCTTGCTAGAACCTGGGCTTTTAGCGATGGTGGATACAGGCCTTTGCAGTACTCTCCTGGCGTCTACCATGAAGATATGTTCAAGGTGAATCTAGCTTACTGATGGAAATTATGATAGTTCAATGATGTTGGCATTTCAGAATACAGAAAAAATGGTTTTTTTTTTTTCATTTGATAAAATTTCTTGGCCATTACAGGGCCTGGATTTTGTAGTCTCAGAGGCGAGAAAATATGGCATCCACCTGATCTTGAGCTTAGTGAATAACTACAACGACTTCGGTGGAAGACGACAGTATGTGGAATGGGCAAGAGAGAGAGGACAACAGTTAAATTCTGATGACGATTTCTACAGAAACCCAGTTGTTAAAAACTACTACAAGAACCATATCAAGGTCTCTCTCTCTCTCTCTCTCTCTCTCTCTCTCATATGCACAACTCACATGTAGATGCAAACAAGGGCCTTTTTGTTTTTAACCGTTCTCACCACTATCTAAAATTTATTTTTAGAGCATCCGACTTCGCTTTCTTCTCCCTTACTAATCACATGAAAATATATAATCCTCCTTAGACTTCTATCGAAGAAAGTTAAGTAGAATTGATATGTGCAACGCTGTTCCAACTGATAGTTGGTAGCACACATTCTGCTACTTTTGAGATTTCTTCAGAATGGAGCATATGGTGTAACTCTGCAGTAAAAAAACCCCTGTTTTTTGAACTTGGCAGGCCATTCTTAACAGGGTGAACTCCTTCACTGGCGTAAGATACAAGGACGATCCCACTATCTTTGCATGGGAGCTCATGAATGAACCTCGATGTCAAAGTGACCTCTCTGGCAGAACTCTCCAGGCAAGGAGACTCTTTAGTTCTGTGCTAAGGTTCATTAATTAGCAGATTCGTTTAGAACCTATATTAAAAAATGTATATTTTGGAATATCACAGGGTTGGATTACGGAAATGGCTGGTTACTTGAAGTCCATCGACAACCAGCATCTGCTAGAAGTGGGCCTGGAAGGTTTCTATGGAGAATCAACGCCTTCAAGGATACAATATAACCCAGGTTCTTATGTAGTTGGCGCAGATTTCATCACCAACAACCAAGCGCCAGGGATTGATTTCACCACAATTCACGCATATCCTGATCAATGGTAATTAAACATTTTTACTGCAGTTTTTAACTAAAACCTTTTACCCCCACCCTTTTCCCTTTGTCCAAATGATGCTGTATTTATTGAACTGCTGTTTTTTAGCTTTTATTTTCTCCTTTTTATGTTTTAGCTTACCAACTTTTTCACAAAAAAAAAATCAGAAGAAAACTAGATGTACCAATAATTGGAAAACCACAAAAAAAGAGCATCTCAAGCAGCTAAAGTAATTCATTAATCGGTTTTCTCTTGTCATAATTCCTTCTTCCTGCTTGCAGGCTGCCAGGAGGCTCAAGTGAACAAGACCAACTATCATTCATTCAAAGATGGGTTCAATCACACATTGAAGACTCAAACAGTGTTCTCAAAAAGCCGCTTCTCTTCGCGGAGTTCGGCAAGTCCTCGAAAATGCCGGGATTCACTATAAATAAGAGGAACACCTTGTACCAAACAGTCTACAACAACATTTATGCCTCGGCTAGAAGTGGCGGCGCCGGCGCCGGCGCACTGTTCTGGCAAATGTTGGATCAGGGGATGGATGGAATGAGAGATGGGTATGAGGTGATAATCAGTGAGGACCCCTCAATTGCAAATATGATCACTGATCAATCACGTAAACTATCAGACATCGGCGTTATGTATGAAAAATTGGCTGCAGATAGAAAAATCAAGGGCTAATTCAAATGACGTGCTCTACAATAAGAAGCAATTGGTATGAACATAAATCAGATGTTGGTAATGGTTGTGACGTGTAAGTTTAAAGACGTTTGTTTTTTATCTACAGAAATCTAGAGATGTTACTGTGTAAAGAAGCTGTAATGGACTTTCAGATATCTATATATTACAGGAAGATTTGCTGTGCAACTGTTCTTTAGCAATATCTGAAAGATATCTCCATCGAGAAAATGTAAGCATGCCTATCTGAAACAGTATTTGGCACCTTTCGATTCGCAAATTCTAGCAGGACTCGAAAGCTTATAATATAAAAATTGCCGCCACGTTTCAATTGCAAGATGCCGTTCTCCTTTGTTACATGAAGTTTTGGGAAGATACTTCGGCCCTGTGAAAAGAACCCATGCTGTAAAGTGACCCCGTGTATTTTATAAATCCGATAAAAACGTTAAAAAAATGAAAAAAACCTGAAAATTTCCTTTTTTACTCAAAACCCAAAACTGGATTTTTACATCTTTTGTCTAATTATTTTTGGTTTAAAGTTTAAAACTCAAGTTACGTTATTTATCTTCATTTTTATCATTATTAAAACATCATTTTATCAATTTTCTTTGTTTGCTTGTTAGTTTTTTATTCATTTACTTTTCCTAATTTTAGAATTTCTTATTACCTAAGAAAATAACCGAATTTTTTCCCGAGATTTTCAGTTTTGCCGAAAAATGTCCGTCGCCCTTCAAAATCGATTAACAATATACGTGACTATGATTTGAACCAAGTGAATTGCCTCCCAAGCATAGTTTCAACAGGTTTTTTCCTTTTTTTTTTTTATGGAAACAAGATTTTTCGCAACATCTTATATCCCAGCTTGAGGGAAAAGTTGGGAATGGCAAAGATCCTAATGGTGCAGTTTGGCGTAATTAAGAAAAGTCAGGATGGCTATGCGTATATCCTCAATAAATTAGGCCTTAGCGAGTTATTTTCAGAGTTGGCATCTCTATCAATAAAAGGAATATTTCCTTCTAATTACCAAACAACCTTTAGCTTTTTGTTGTTTTCCTTTCACATATGTGCTTTTGAACCTGCGAATCTCAAAGACCACAGGGCCATTTACGGAAAAAAAATGAGATTCGCTCCCAAATTGCAAAGTCGTGCGGACCTAGATCTGCTGCTGACGTCGAACCGGGATCCGGATCCGCAGCAAGATCCAGCTAAGGAAATTGAATGAAATTTTAAAGAAATGTAATTATCTGAGAAATCCCATTTCAAGGTAAATGTAAAATCTTCACTGTCCATTTCTGACGATCCACACTTTAGGTATTAACAGATGCAATATTTTTTGTGACATAAATAAGATCAGATCCATTAAAGGAACGGATTTGGAGAGTGCACATGTTCATACAAGAGCATTTAAAACCATAATATATACATGAAAGGGTTGATAAGGACAGAAAAGTTAACAAAAGAGTTCCCTTCACTCGGGTATAGTGTTTGGAATTAACAATATTTATATATTTTTTTCCCATAAAAACGCTTTAATTAAGTCTGCCCAAGTACAAGCAGGTTGCATTCTTGTAAGATCATTAATTAATTGTTCTATACGCACTTTAAGTTTGATGTTTTTTCATTTAAATGTTGTTGCTCTTGTAATTAACATGTAGCTCTGTCACTTAAATTTATTAAGTATGGGGGATCATGGATACCCGGTACTCATCCCGACTCGGCCCAGAAATTCGGCGTATTGGCTATCACCCGATTAAGCTTGACCGGACTTGTCTCACCCGATAACTTATATTTAAGATTATTTTATAACTTATATATGTAATTATATATATATTATAATCAATTATATTTATATATGATTTTATATTTAAAATGTTATTTTTCAATGTTAATTGGGCAGAACCAGGCCAGACATCCCATGACAGCCACACCCAGGCCGCTGTCATGGGATGCGACCAACCCGATGCCAGTCTTGATCAAATTATCAAATATCATAAGCAATATGACAATATTTGCATTAACGATATATTTTAACTTTTTTGAGCTAAGTCCTTTAGGCTTCTGTTCTTCCGCGTTGAAATTCAAAATCCACCGTTAGATCTAAATTAGAATTCGGTTGTAAATGAGTGAAGAGGATGAATTGGATCCTACACAAATAATGGAATTGATCAAAGACACGTAGCTTACATGGGAAAATGTAATTGCATTAATTTTGGATTGGCTTTAATATGGATCCGAACTGGATTCATCTATATTAAGCCCACATCTAATTGAAAAAATATTTGAATTATGCATATCGTACATTTAAGGATTGATGAAATTTATTGAGAACAGATGAAGAAATTTCTTTCAAAAAACAAAACGCAGAACTGTACTGTTCTCTTATACAACGCATTTAGAGTCATCGCTCAATCAATATATATATATATATAGCATATCTAAGAACATAATATGAAAGAACAAATTTTGAGTCTGCAATACAAGAAAGCAAAAGCCGGTCCAACAGGCAATAAAAGCACATTAAATTGGGGGCACCACCACAATCATTTCTTTCCGAATACTATGAAAAGTTTTAGCAGCGGTTATATGTAAAGATAATAACAACATAAAATTCAAAAGCAGAAATATTTATCTGCCATGGTCGACCTTCTAGCTTTCTTGTTATATGTAGAGCTTCTGCCTTGGAATGCAGCCACAAGTCTCTCTCTCCCCCTCTGATATTCTCTTCCTTCAGGTGGATGATCAGGCCTGCGATAACAGTGGTAAACAGTTTTAGAGGTTTTCTTTTTTCATTCAAACTGTAGTTAGCAGTCGGATTCTTGTTTGGAAATTGGTGAGATTTCATCCACTCCCATTTCATCCGGCACTACTTGGCTTGAGCGTTCCATGGATCAGAGGAATCATTCGTCATGTGTCTTCCTCGTTGTGCTTCTCATCTGCTGTCACTGGTCCGCCGGAGGGGCTGCAGCTCAGAGAGGGTTCGTTGGAAGGAGCGGAAACCACTTTGTCCTCGACGGGAAGCCCATCTACTTTAATGGCTTCAATGCCTACTGGTTAATGCTGTGCGCCTCTGATCCATCTCTGGTAGGCAAAGTCACCGATGCTCTCGCCCAGGCTACTGCATCTGGGTTGACCGTCGCTAGAACTTGGGCTTTCAGTGATGGCGGCTACAGACCTTTGCAGTATGCTCCTGGCCGCTACGATGAATCCATGTTCAAGGTAAGGTCTGGATATATATATATAGATGATGGTATAACACTGAAGAAATGAACATTTTAGTGATTAAGTTTTCTTCGAAAATACAGGCCCTAGATTTTGTGGTGTATGAAGCAGGAAAACATGGGATCAAACTGATCTTGAGCTTGGTGAACAATTACAAAGACTTCGGTGGAAGGCCTCAGTATGTGGAATGGGCGAAGCAGAGCGGACAGAAATTAAAATCGGACGATGATTTCTACACGAACCCTGTCGTAAAAAGCTACTACAAGAACCACGTGAAAGTATATATACTGTGACATTCATCTTCTTTTAATTTCATTGCATGAACATCTGTGTGTGAGTTCTTTTTCTTTACAGAGATGAAAGCTGAATCTGCTTTGCTTTCACTAGCTTAAATCTTCATTCTCTGACACATCTGTGCGTGTTATATTGAATGTGGCTGCAGACTGTTCTTACCAGAGTGAATACAATCAGTGGCCTTGCATACAAGGACGATCCCACCATTTTTGCGTGGGAGCTCATGAATGAGCCTCGTTGTATGAGTGATTTAAGTGGCGCCACATTCCAGGCAAGTAAATCGTTTTTCTTAAATCCTTGATACCTGGATTAAAATGGCGGAAAATTTCTCAGGGAAAAAATGTGTAACTACTAAAATCAATTTTCACATGAACTGAATGGTTTAAAACCTAATATTTTCAAAATTCTGCAAGTGTTACAGTCTTGCTTCTAATACATTCATAGAGGAAAACCTAACTCAAGCATGGATTTGCGTATATTTGTGAATTAATGATGAACCAAAAATGTGAATCTGATCTTAGTTCTTCGCTTATTTTGTTCCTAAAACAATGCCACAGAGGTGGGTTGCGGAAATGGCTGCTTATTTAAAGAGCATAGACAGCAAACATTTGCTGGAAATCGGCCTTGAGGGTTTCTATGGGGGCTCATCGATGCCTGACAGGAAGCAATTTAATCCTGACGGTGAAGTTGGAACCGATTTCCTTGCCAACAATCAAGTGCCAGAGATCGACTTCGCCACCATTCATGCATATTCAGACCAATGGTAGTCACTCTTCAAATTCATATATACATGTTCTTCCGATTCCTTGCTTCAATACATCAACGATCAAAACTTTGATGTTTCCAGGCTGCCATCAAGCTCAAAGCAGGTGGATCAGATCGATTTCCTAAAGAGATGGATCTCTGTCCACACCAATGACACAGATCACTTGATAAAGAAGCCATTGCTGTTGAGCGAATTTGGGTTGTCTTCCAAAGACCGGATCTTCTCACGGACACTGAATGATGAGTATTATCAAGCGGCTTATGATGCTGTCTATTCCTCAGCCAGATCTGGCGGTTCTGCTGTTGGTTCACTCTTCTGGCAGTTGCTCGTTGAAGGGATGGATCAACTCAAGGATGGATATGAGGTGGTGTTCAGTGACGACCCCTCAACTGCTGCCCTCATCAGAAGCCAATCACAAAAATTGAGAGAGTTTTCTTCTGCCATGCGCAGATAATTTCTGAAAACTTCTCCCCAGGTCATATGGTGATCCTCAAGATTGAAATTTGGACCAACTGGATATATCATGTTTCTTTCAATTTATATGTAATCAAGAAAAAGAAATTGTAACACAACTAAGAGGAACGAACATTCTGATTCTGAATTAGATCGAGATTTAGTACGTGATCGGAACAGCAGACTGGACAAGTCAGAACTGATTCTGAATCAAAATTGTTTGTGAATTTGAACACATTATTTTATATTTTTAAAGTAAAAAGTCAAAAGCGTAAAATGTTAAAAATAAATGGAACATGCCACACGTCCTCACTTTTAAGTTAATTTAGTGAAGAACCCAAGGTTTCACAGAAGATTATTGTTTTAAACTATTTTAAGGGTTTTTATATGTTTTTCACTGTCTTTTGGTAAAATAAATATGAAAATACTATTTCTTGCTAATATTCAACCGATTCAGGTCATTTTCTGAATTTTATAACGCTGCCCGCAAAAGCCATCGGGAAAACGTATGGTTGAAGATCGAACGCGGTGGCCTTTAATTCAAGGAATTTTCCAATGTGAACAAGAAACACGATTTCTCCTCTCGTGTTTGACTGGAGGACATTCACAAACGGGACTGAGTACCGTGTCGGGCAAGGGATAAGGTTGCCACATACTTGATTAGTTAAAAGCATGTTTTGGGGCCGAAATTTTTGCATATTTTTTTGGGATTTTTGCATAGAATGAAGTGCAAACGAACTACACTGCAAAGGGCATTTTGGGTATTTCGCAAATGCGAAGGCAAAGTTGAAGGGCATTATGGGTATTTCATAAATGTTAGGACAAATTGGTCATTTTAATTACTTATAAATGTCTGCCATCTGATATAGTTTTTCTAATCACAGTTACCATTGAAAAGGGTATTATTTCATGATTTGTTATTTCATGAAAACATTGAGTTTTTTTTTTTTTTTTTTTGAATTTTACGTCATGGCAGGTTTCCAGATGACTAACCTGAATCTTCTATGAGAATCTCGAGATAAGGCGATATCAAATGCAATCTTGGGGAACTGTTTAAGAGAGAGAATTATTCTTATCTCATTTTGGAAAATGCCTGGGTAACTTCAAAATCTCGATAAGGGTCGCATTAAATACCTCACCCCGATCTTATCTTTATCTTTGTAATGAAAGCAAAGGGCAATGTAAAAACCCCAAAAGGAAACTATTTCTGTACTTAAAAAATTAAAAATTAAAAATTATTTTAATTAAAAACAACATAATTCCACAGAAAAAAATACATACAAATGTCTATTTTTCAAACCAGTAGAGTGAGGCTAACCGATCAAACAAAAATAGCACGAGCCCAGATATGCAAAACAAGGCTTCAGACTGCACAACCAGCTTTGGTAAAGAAACCTCAAAAAGGAAAAAAAGAAAATGTAAGTCGCCCTTTTCTCAATATTCAAAAAATAAAAAGAGAACTTTATTTTTTACATAAATGTTAAAACGTAAAAAACAAGGAAAAGACTCGTCTATCCTCTCATCCAAAAGGAACATGCGGGATAATTTCGTCGTGTTACTATAATGGCAGCCTTGTAATTCTACGCAGAATGGGCACCATTTAGTTCCCGTGGAGTCGGTAGTTTCCAAAGGAAGGTGGCGGAAAGAGAGAGGGTTCTGTGGTTTTCATGGAAGTGACAATGTAAGAGGCTATAAATGGCAGGGGTCTCTTCTGTAGGAGTGAGACGCAACCTTTGAGAGCGGCTCCCGGTGATTTGGGAATTCGAACCTGCGACCTCTCCCTGTCAACCAGAAAGCATTTCCGACTTGCTTCCCCTCCCTGCTTTCCCGGGAAACAGGTGTTCGCTTCTGTCTCCTCCTTCTTCTTCTGCTTTCTTTCTTTCTTTCTGTTTCTGTTCTCTTCACTGTGCCGCTTTAGGTTCTTGCCGACCTTTCTTGTGGTCGCTTTCTGCGGCTGCCTTTCGTGTCCTTGTTTCTCCTTTTTTCTTTTCTCTTGTTCCAGGCTTTGCTTCTCCTGATTTGACGATGAGTTTTACGTTTCCTTTCTTCATTAATTAGGTCATTTGGTTTTCGATGGATATGGAGGAGAGGGTGGTTGATTTCCCGCCGATTTTTCTGCAATTTTGTACGGTTTAGCGTGTGGATGGATAGAAACACGTGTTAGGCTTTCTTCCCCGGTTGACGATTTATTTTTTTTGAATTGTTGCTGCTTTTGTGATTGTTTTCTTTTGTCCACTGGAAAGGGAGGAAAAAAAAGAAGAAAAGGGCTCTCCGATCACCTGCTAGTCGTGATTTTTATGATTTTGATAATTTGTTCTCCCTGATTTTGGAGACGTCTCACTTAGGGTTTACGTGTTTTAAAAATAGATTTCTTCGATTTATATTTGGATTTATTCTGAAAGTCTTTGCTGTCGATTAGCGTTATTTGTTTTGCAGGTTTCTTAAACGAATGATCGTTTTTCTTCAATCGATTAACCGGATGAATTATTTCATTTCATCTTTTCTTTTACAATGAAACCTGTCATATATAGTCAGAATTGCCGTTCAAGTATTTCTTCCCAGAAACACTGGCATTCTGAGTTAGTTGATCGTCTTTGTTTGCTCGTGCAGGAAGAGAGCGATTTGCGTTCTCAGATAGAGGTAGATCGTCGTCGTTCCTGTGTAAGAAAGGGGCCGTTCAGAGATGACGAACTTGACGGCCTGTCCTGCGCCGATGGCGGCAACGTCGAACGGGATCTTCCAGGACAGCAAGCCGCTTGACTACGCCCTACCGTTGCTCATCGTGCAGATCTGCCTCGTCGTCGTCGTAACCCGCGTCCTCGCTCTCCTCCTCAAGCCGATGCGCCAGCCGCGCGTCATAGCGGAGATCATCGTGAGAAAACTAACTCTCTCTCTCTCTCTCTGAAATTATACCACCTCAATTCAAAATGCTTCCACCGAGTCACCGCCCTAATTCGCACTTTTGGACAAGCAAATTTTGGATTGAAAGTTTTGGAAGTTCTCCTTTTAACTAGCCATAGTTTTTCTTTCAGTATTTCAACAAGGAACTTTCAAATTAATTCCATTGATTTGTATTTCACTGACTTATTTTTCTTTCCCAATGACGTCGATTTCTGTAAAAGCATGAAACTGACTATCTGACGATCTGTAATGCAACCGATGGAGTGCAGGGAGGAATCCTACTGGGGCCTTCGGCACTGGGTCGGTACACGCCGTATCTGGACGCGGTCTTTCCGAAACGAAGCCTCACCGTGCTGGACACTCTTGCGAACATCGGCCTCCTCTATTTCCTTTTCCTGGTAGGCCTCGAGCTCGACCCAAGGTCCATCCGCCGCACGGGCAAGAAGGCGCTCGGCATCGCCATAGCGGGTATCACCTTTCCCTTCGTGCTCGGCATTGGCGCGTCCTTCGTGCTCAGACACACCATCTCCAAGGGAGTGTCCGGTCCGTCCTTCCTCGTCTTCATGGGCGTCGCCCTCTCTATCACTGCCTTCCCTGTGCTCGCCCGCATCCTCGCGGAGCTCAAGCTCCTCACAACCGACGTCGGCCGGATGGCTATGTCGGCCGCGGCCGTCAACGATGTCGCCGCGTGGATTCTCCTCGCCCTTGCCATTGCCCTCTCCAGCTCCGGCAAGTCGCCGCTCATCTCTCTATGGGTTCTCCTCTTGGGGATTGCCTTCGTCGCCTTCGCGGTGGCCATCGTCCGCCCGGCGCTCGGCTGGATGGCTAGGCGTTGCGCCGATGGCGAGCCCGTGAAGGAGATATACATCTGCGCTACCCTTACGCTCGTTCTGGCCATGGGGTTCGTGACGGACATGATTGGAATCCACGCGCTCTTCGGGGCATTCATCGTGGGACTTATCGTGCCCAAGGACGGACCTTTCGCCGGCGTGCTGGTGGAGAAGATCGAGGATCTCGTCTCAGGCCTCTTCTTGCCTCTCTATTTCGTATCAAGTGGCCTAAAGACCAACGTTGCCACCATAGAAGGAGGGCTTTCCTGGGCACTGCTAGTGCTCGTCATTTTCACCGCCTGCTTCGGGAAGATCATTGGCACCTTCGTCGTCTCCTTGCTTTGCAAGCTTCCCTTCCGGGAGGCCTTCGCGCTCGGTCTCCTTATGAACACAAAAGGACTCGTGGAGCTTATCGTCCTCAACATCGGCAAGGATAGAAAGGTATGAACCTGTTCATTTTGATTGTCATACCTGCAGACTAAAACTTTCGTTATAATACAACTTGAAAAGGCGTAAACTCTGCAAAGTTGTCTTTCTTCTAATAAACTGGAAAACCATTAGTTGCTGGGGGATTTAATCTACTGAAACGGGTGGTGGCCACCCGATCATCCTTTCTGGGCTCGGTTTAGCCGCCACGTTCACTCTTTCTGCTTGTCTTAAAGACGCGAGGTGCAATACAAAATTCTCTCTCCCACCCCCTCTCAATCTTAATTACGGGTGAAAAAAGGAGAAGCGTTGAGTCGCGTGCAAGACGGTGCTGGCATTTAAGCCACGTAGAGTTTACATCGTGTCTCTATGCTGCATAGACCACATCCGAAAGCAAGGTCTCACATACAGCTTCTGATATTTTTGGTTTCTTGGCAACACTTCAGGTATTGAATGATCAGACATTCGCCATTTTCGTGCTGATGGCCCTCTTCACCACCTTCATCACCACCCCTCTTGTGACCGCCTTCTACAAGCCGGCCCGCAAGTCCGCCCCTTACAAGCACCGCACGATCCAGCGGAAGAACCCCGAGAGCCAGCTGCGCATCCTCGCCTGCCTTCACAGCGTCCGAAACGTCCCCACCATCATAAACCTCATCGAGGCCTCCCGCGGCACCCGCAGCCGCCGCCCCGTCGGCGTCTACGCCATGCACCTCATGGAACTCTCGGAGCGTCCCTCCGCGATCCTCATGGTCCACAAGGCCCGGAACAATGGTCTCCCCTTTTGGAACAGGGTTCGCCCAGACGCTGACCAGATCGTCGTCGCCTTCGAGGCCTACCAGCAGCTCAGCAGCGTCTCTGTCCGCCCCATGACCGCCATCTCTGACCTAGCAGACATCCACGAGGACATCTGCGCCAGCGCCGAGCAGAAACGAGCAGCCATCATCATCCTCCCCTACCACAAGCACCAGCGCTTCGACGGAATGCTCGAGCCCGGGGCCACTGGCTTCCATGCAGTCAATGTAAAGGTCCTAGAAAACGCCCCGTGCTCGGTAGGCATCCTCGTCGACAGGGGCCTCGGCGGCACAACCCAGGTCACCGCGAGCGAAGTTGCCCACTCGATCGCCGTCTTCTTCTTCGGCGGGCCCGACGACAGGGAAGCGTTAGCCTACGGCATCAGGATGGCGGAGCACCCTGGGATCAGTCTGACTGTAGTGCGGTTCCTCGTGGAAGTCCCTCTCCTGGCCCGCCGTGGCAGTGTCCGAATCGCCGTCGACGCCGACGAGCGGTCGGAAGATGAGGACTTCCTGGCCGACTGCAAGGGGAAGCTGCTTTCCTCTTATTCGATCGTCTATTTAGAAAAGGAAGTGACGGGGAAGGCGGACATCTTGCCCGTGATTAAGGAGCATAGCCGGTGCGATCTGATCCTGGTGGGGAGGTCTGCCAGAACGGAGGCGCTCGCTGACCGAACCGACTCGCCGGAGCTGGGGCCAGTGGGATCCCTGCTGGCGTCGTCCGAGTTCCCGATCAACGCGTCCGTGTTGGTGGTGCAGCAGTACAACCGGATGGTCAACGCCGCATCTTCAAGCGAAGACATGGTGGATACACCAAGGTCTGTAGCCTACGATTCCGAGTCGGAATCTGTACATAATAATAGAACGAAGTAAGGAAGGAAGAGGCGGGGAAATGAGGAAAAAGGAGGTAGAAAGGCGGCCATGAACAAGACAAGTGTTTCCTCCCCTTTCCTATGCCAGGCAAGAGGGTTTTGGAAAATAGCATCCCAGGTCCATATACATAAAGGTCTTGTTGTTTTTAACTGTGCACCTTGTGAAAAGCCATTAGAGGCAAAATAAGACCTCTGGTGCTTTATCTATATATATGAACCCCTGGTTTTTGTCTTTTTTTGTAATCAGTTCGTCGCAAAGTGAGAATTTTAGAATCTCTCCCTCCCTCTCTCTCTCTCTCTCTCTTCCCCCACCCCCTAGCTCACAGCCACTTACAACCGTTGCTCTGAAAGGTCAGTTATTCTCTTAAATATAAAATAAAGACGGAAGCATTGAAACTGGAAAACCAGTAAGCTAGGTGCTTTGAAATAGGAGGAAGGGTGAACATCTTTTAGCGTGCCTGCTACCTTCATATAACTTCGGGTTCAAAGGCCTATGCTTTTCTGCTGCAGCCATTATATCCAATACTAATGGACATTGCTAGCAATCGGGTCACACAAGTATAAATCCTTAATCAAACGTCCGACTGGGTTCCCTCCCCCCTTTTTTTCACGAGTAGTCAGACAAATTAGTAACAAAAATGAGCAACCTGAAGATTAGCTTTTTCTTTTCTGAGTGGCAGAAATTAGATATAAATCAAAGGTCCAAAAGAACGCGCTGGGGCTCGATCTCACCAGTTGTCAGGTTTTCCAACATCAGAAGTGCTTCTATTCAGTTACCACTCGTATTTCTCTGTGGTTAGCTTCTGAAATAATTCTTGCCTTTTAAGGTCTCTGTTCTTTATTAAACTTGTTGCATCTAATCATTTAGATAGTCTATAGCCTCAACGATGGACAAACAAAGCTAACAAATTGTATCATAAGATGGGAATTGCCACGCCAAAATTCTTCCTTCTATATCCAAAATGCTCATCACCAAATGAAACAGATCCTAGCTGAGCATTCACAAAGCCACGATTTCAACTACATATCTAGAACTTCTTTTGATGGCTAACGGATAAGATTTTCAATTTCACAAATAAACTTGGCGAAGAGAAAAGGAAAAAAAAAAAAGAAAACAGGCACGCCATTCTTCATACTCAATATGATTTCATCCATGGCAGGATGTTATCATGAAAGATATACAGGGAACCAGAGGAAGGCACCTGGATTCTAAGTTGCCAACAGATTTTGGCTTGTACTCCACAATAAAAGTGAAATTGTGGAACGAAAAACCTCTGAACTTAGCTGCCGGCAAATGGACTTTAAGAGGACACAAAAATTTTGAAAAAATATTGCATTACCATATTGGATGGAAATTGGGTTTCGAGCCAAGTGGCTGCGAAGCTAGAAATTTCAGTGGGTAGTTCTTGTGTGAATTTTTTAATTGAAAGGAAACAAAAAGAGGCAATTTTATGTGTATACAGAAGGACTTTACAACTTAAGTTGTAAGAAGAAATCAAACAGTCTTTAGCTTTAATCAGTTTGGGCATTGGCCATGTTGGCCCCATAGTGACAAAAGATGAACCCTTCCTTTTTCTTCCCAGAGGGATATAAAGTGCAGGAGATAACGATTGGTGTTACATGCCAACCTAGGAGCCCGGTGAGAGAAGAGGCCGACGATGCCGAGAGGCGACGGCCCACCCCGGCCAAGCACCGAGGTAGGTTTGCACCCCCCTTCAGGGCCCGTCCTACCAGATCGCCATCATATTTATACTAAAAATGATATGTTTGGATGCGCGAACTTTTTGGTGGGTATAAAGTGAAGCGCCACCTAGCAAGGCAGGCGACATTGATCTTGAAATATTTTAGTTGTTTTTATGTGTTTTTGGCAGATGTTGAATTTAAGACCTTAATTTAAGACACCTTTCAGTCTTTATTGTCCAGATACTGCTCCCCTGCAACTAGAACTTAAAAACTCCGCTTTAACTTGTTTCAAGTCTAAAAATATGTTCCGTCCATGCAATTGATTGCCTTTAGTACAGTAAAGAATTTTATATAAAGTATCCAGGCAATCAAACATGCTCTTAAATTAAAAAAGGTCGACAATTCCGAGTACTTGGTGCTTTTGGATTTAGCATACAGTAGGGAAATCCACAACTGATTCATTTTTCCTTTCTCTTTTGCGGCAAGCGACGTTGGGTAGATAGCCGCCATTGCACATGAAAACAAAATTACGAACATTACGAGGTAAGTTCTTTCAGCAAGTCCTTGTTGGTGCACTGTCACAGAGAGATGAAAAAAGCCAACAAAAGATGTCACGTTGATGCTTACAACGGTGAGAATTTATGAGCAATAGATGACAGATTACAAATTTTTCACAAAAAGTAATGAGAACATTTATGAGATTACAAAATTTCCTTCGCCCTGGTCTCATCCCAAAGAAAAAAAAATAGTTTTCTGTCTTTTGCAAAGTAGACAAGGAAAGAAGGAAACGCAATGAAGGAAGGAACCGCCGCTTTTTTGCAGAAAAATATTGTACTTGGATCAGTTTCATCCAAGAGTTGCCATGTTTCAGATTTTCATTAGATAAACGTTCTCTTGAAATTGCTCCAACATTTCCATAAAACATAATGCTGAGAGGAAGAGGAAGGAGACAAAAGCCAAAGGAAAGAATCAGCACCGATCATAATGCTGAGAGAAGATCCTCCCCGAGAAGTTTTAGAAACTCACCATTTTTTAGAACGTCAAATGTTTATTTCATTCTCCCGCAATTTTCGCACTTTCAAGGACAGATTTCTGGATCCAACCCTCAATTTCTTGTTTCTTGTGCAGAACATCCACAAAAGGCTTTTTTTTTTTGCTGTCTTCCACTACCCTGTTTCGATTTGGTTTTTGTTTTCTTCCATGGCAATCAATTCTCTCAAGTTCGTAAAGCAAACGCCCTGGATCATTACCTGCAGAGGCAAACCCAAACCTGTATGCGAGAAAAGCTTTCCTTCCACTGTGGAAACTGAGAAGACATCTTTACTCTCCGGCCATTATCACGATCAACGCGTTTCCCATCGAGATTGGTACAGACCACAAATTTTTTTGGGGACAAGCAACAGATACTTGGTTAACTATTCACCACGGTTCTTTGATTCTTTCTCTGGTGCCCAATTCCCATATGTCGACGCGATCAATTGAGTAACCAATATCCAACATAATTTGGAAAATAATTTGAAGAAACTATACTCCCATCTTCAACGAATACGATTCATTTTTCCTTTGCCAATTTTTGGGAACAAAAAATATTGAACAATTGATTAAAATACACTATCTTCGCCTCTCAAATCTTAAAAAATCGCTTCAAAACCAGATGCTTTCCGCGCAGCCCATCTGCCAAAAACCGTAAACCAACCGCCACCAACATCAATTAAAGAACTCCTAACCTCAAAAATCCGGAAGAAGGAAGATCCAAGAAGGCGAACCCCCATCTGTCAAGAACCCCGTTCACATCAATCTCTTCCATGAACATTGCATTCCTTGGCGTAGAAATCGTTGCTCTCAAGCAAAGACCTGACAGACTCGCCCTTCGGCTCCCGGTACGTGTCCGTCCCCGGCGACTCAGGAGGCGATGGAAGGGAGAAGCAATGAAAGCAAGAAAGAGAGCGACGCTTGCCGTGATTTTCTGCCCGTGGTTGCTTCCTGTACAATCTCTTGAGCCTCCTGCGCTGCGAACCGACGAACTTTTTCGACCAGCGCCTCAGCCCCCTGCTCTGCCCCTTTGATGGTTCATCGCCATGATCTTCTTTGGGGAGCGCAATATCGGACATAATAGGTGGAGGCAATGAATTCCGGGCCCAAATTCAACGTCAAATTTACTTGAGGACGATGATTAAAAACTGAACAAAAAGAATACAAAAAAGGGCGGAGATCATACAGGGGGACTAATTCCTTCACAAAGTATGAAAGAAACTTTATTATTCTCTGACTTTCTCATTGGAATCATATTGTTTTTCTCGAAGCCGATCTTGCACTTGAAGCTGGTGCACTTCACATAAAAAATTATGTTACGTCAAACCGTCCTCTGCAACACAAAGATTTTCTCGAATATTCCGAGGAAGCCTATCGATCAGAAAAAGAAAAGAAAAAAGGCAATTTCAAAGAGAAATTAAAGAAAAACAATTTTTTGCTGATGTGCTAACCCGTTTCTAGTTTATTCGAATTAAATTGGCAGCAAATGGACGCTCGACACGTGTCAGTTTGAAATATTTTCTGATATTTGGAATTATCTTTACTTTTTTACTTTTGTCGTATTTATTTTTTAAAAGATATTGAATCGCGGCTCGTGAGCAATTTTTGTAATGTTTGTGTATGTCCAATAAAATATTATATAGTTGTCGGTCTATTTCTGAGTAGTTGGCAATAAAGTAACATAAAAATTGATGTCATCCACACCAACGCATTTTGTGCCCACCAGTCGCAAAGAGAAGTTAGAAAGAGCGGAAATAGAAATCGCGTGTAGCATTTATCAGACGTCACATATTTGGGTTTGGCTTCATATCCAAATGAAAATAAAGAAACATCTTAGATATCTGAGGCCAAATTTTAAAATTGAAATCTGAATCTGACTTTAAATTTATAACCGAACCTGAATTCGACTTTTAAACACGCAACCGGATCAGAACTGCATCGTTAAATATTAAAATGAGACTTCCAAAATGCATGAACATTGTACATAGGATATTGATTTGAATTATAATTCAAATCGAATAGAGAGAGAGAAGAAAATGGAACGTGGCATAAAAATACACTAAAAAGCAAAGTTGTTGAGAGTGGGATTTGAACCCACGCCCTTTCGGACCAGAACCTTAATCTGGCGCCTTAGACCAACTCGGCCATCTCAACGGTGTTGTAAGTCTCCTCTGCTACAATCTATACATAAAAATAACCCTTTCTTATTATCACAGATTGGCTCCCTCGCAGATGTGAGCCGGAAGCATGTTTGGGGTAATATATGAACCGTTACCATAATTGGGCCAGGGAAAGAAAAAAGGTTATGTGTTTTGCATAAACTTTGTTCTCCTTAGTCGGCCTGCCCCCATTCTGGTACGAGATTACAGAGATAATATCCGTATCTCCACTGGTCCTACTCAGATTTGTATTTCACATCCACTCCCCGAGTGGGGTATTTCTCCTAAACCTTCAGGCCTTTGAGTGCATTGGACGATAAACATCAAGAAATTTGATATGCTGGTCTATAAATGAGGTTCACATCCACTCCCCGAGTGGAAAACTGTGAATAGTATGTCATGGCTTGCCCAATCTCTTCCGGAGAAGAGAATAAACGTTAAACTGGAAGAAAAGTTCAAGAAAAACTAATGAAAGGCAAGAAGGATAGAATTAGTAAGAACTTGTTCTATGATTCTTTTCTCCCAGCCAACGGAAAACCAGGTCCTCCATCCAGGCACCCCCAAGAGAGCAGCTGTAAAACCTCCACAAAACAGGGAAATAAACTTTGCCGCGGCTTACATAAGGAGTTGTCAATGAAGAAATATTTGTGTTTTTGTTCTTAATCAATCAAGAGAGATTTTATCTCTGACAAGACGATGTTTGCGGAGACAAATGGGAGTTAAGTCACTGCCTGTTTGCCATTAAAACAAAGGCTAATTTGCCATTAAGATATCAATCCTTGTGTCTATCATGAGGTTAAGGAACCTATTCGTCGACCCAAAGACCGTTGATTCATTGACCAAAACCAGCTCATTTTGTTCAAGTTACAAAGCTTGGAAAATGTCCAAAGGAAAACCAACATAAATAAAGCCTGCACTCTCACTCCCCAGTTCGCTCAGATTCTTCACCATTCTCTCCAGCAGAGGCCAGTTCCTGCTGCTCTTGTTCTCCTGCACGCGCCATATAATTGGTGAGGTATTTTGACGTTTGGAGATGAAAATATGATTAGGTAAACTACATACTCATGATCTCATATAGAGCCTTCTGAGTTCGCTTTTCAAGCTTATCCAGCTTCTTTTGGATGTCTCTGCGGAGATCCCAATTCGGTTTCTTTGGTGCTATGTTTATGAAAGGATCCTGCATATCCTCGGAATCAAGAGAAATGGTCAGATAGAAAAGACCAAGGGGCATGACCGAAACAAGAATAGCTGCATTTATGTTATATTCAGATGAGGTTCATAAAAAAGATACCGCAGCTATATCTAGTGGTGCAGCAGGTGTAGAAGAAGCTGGGTCTTCAAACTTGGGTAAGACAGGAGGAGCAAGCTTATTCTCTTGAAGTTGCTTATCATGTGGTAGATAGTTCCTAAACTTCACCCTTATTTCCCTGTTGAAATTTGAATAGCAATAGATGTTTGGACAGATTTAGTTTCCAATCACAGAAAACATACATAAAGAAAACACACCGAAACCGGTTAAAGTCTCAGCAAAGCATGAATGTGTAAACATATGAAACAGAACCTATACAGATTAAGATTTCAGACAACTGAAGCATGGGAACCTGGGTTCGAGGATCAGCATGTTTATGAAACCTCTGCAAAGCTTGAATTAGCTGTTTTGCAGGGATTCAAGCAAAGTAATTGCCTTCACAATGTTAGAGATTGTAAATTTGATCTGTACATTAAGGAATGAACATGAGATGCATGCTTTTCCAGTCAATTTTGTTCCCCAGCTTCACAAAAGGAAAATCAATTTCTAGTGTAAATCATAGACTTCCAAACCAATAAATAGCGGTCCATTGCATTTGAATGTCTCGAACCCAAATGATTAATTCAATTAGAACAATGAGACGCGAAACTTCATTCTTAATGGACCTTCCAGCGCAACCAAAAGATACAGAACTTACTCCTCTTCAGATTCAACACCTTCATCATTGTCTTCCTCCTGAGGAGGATTATCATCAGGCTTGCTGAGCAGTTCATTAGCTTCCTTCAGAGCTTTTAACCTCTCTCTACGAGCAATAGCAGCCTGTTCAATCGACTCTTCCTCTGCAGTCATAGTTTTTTTTTTATAGAGTTCCATTACTTCCAAAGACAATCAGACAGTTAATATTCAAACGATCGCTTCCTTCACCAAGGGCATCTTAGCACAAACTCCACAGATTTTCAGCAGACTGAAAAACAAAAAATGACAGTTCCAGAGAATTCCTCGTTCTAAGTTACTTCTAACACACATACTTCCAGAAACAGTGATGGTTATATGGGTATTTACGAACAAAATTGACAGATGTTTATCATCTTGACAAAAGCTATTGCAGATGGAGTAAGGTGGTAGAAGAATCCATCCATTGTTACGCCAGAGGGAAGATGATCCAATATACCGAAATATCAAATTATTAAATACAGAAGAAAACTAACAGCAACTGCACCAAAGAACGTCCAAGACGCATCGGAATACCTGGCCTCTCTTGCTCAATTTCATCTGCTCCAGCAGCTCCCGCGCCTGGCCCTCTCCCAAATGCAACCTTAATCAAATTTTCACCATATAAACAGAAATCATTTTCTATAACATTCTCAATTAAGAAACTAATAAACTAAATCAACCTTGAATCTATGGAATATATATACGCCTTTTTGTTTTCTACGGCATTGAACAAGTTCCACTATTTAAAAGCGGATGAGCGCAATTAATAAGCATAGGCTCACCTCCAAAGATTCAAGGTTGGTTTAGTTTATTAGTTTCTTAATTGAGAATGTTATAGAAAATGATTTCTGTTTATAATGTGAAAATTTGATTAAGGTTGCATTCGGGAGAGGGCGAGGCGCGGGAGCTGCTGGAGCAGATGAAATTGAGCAAGAGAGGCCAGGTATTCCGATGCGTCTTGGACGTTCTTTGGTGCAGTTGCTGTTAGTTTTCTTCTGTATTTAATAATTTGATATTTCGGTATATTGGATCATCTTCCCTCTGGCGTAACAATGGATGGATTCTTCTACCACCTTAACTCCATCTGCAATAGCTTTTGTCAAGATGATAAACATCTGTCAATTTTGTTCGTAAATACCCATATAAGCATCACTGTTTCTGGAAGTATGTGTGTTAGAAGTAACTTAGAACGAGGAATTCTCTCGAACTGTCATTTTTTGTTTTTTAGTCTGCTGGAAATCTGTGGAGTTTGTGCTAAGATGCCCTTGGTGAAGGAAGCGATCGTTTGAATATTAACTGTCTGATTGTCTTTGGAAATCAGGGAACTGTACAAAAAAAACTATGACTGCAGAAGAAGAGTCGATTGAACAGGCTGCTATTGCTCGTAGAGAGAGGTTAAAAGCTCTGAAGGAAGCTAATGAACTACTCAGCAAGCCTGATGATAATCCTCCCCAGGAGGAAGACAATGCTGAAGGTGCTGAATCTAAAGAGGAGTAAGTAATCAAACAGGTATCAAGGATTTAAGAAAAACGATTTACTTGCCTAGAATTGTGAGATGTGAGCTTAGGGCTAAGGGCTGCGGTAGGTCTGCTGTTCAAAGGCAGCCTTCCAAATACCAGCCAAGTATATGGAACCATCACTTCATGGTTGTGGGGAAGATGCATGAGCCACAGTTGTCACATCGCAAGGGTTTCCTACTTGATGGCCAATGTCGAAGACATCATTATTTCTCTAATTGACTTGCTATCGATGATGGTTCGTCTCTCGGCTGACCTACCTCCGGAGATTTCAGTCCAACATCATCCACTTGTTATGGATGATAGTTCGTCTCTCGGAAACTAAGAAACTAATAAACTAAACCAACCTTGAATCTTTGGAGGTGAGCCGAGAGATGAACTATCATCAATAACAAGTGGATGATGTTGGACTGAAATCTCCGGAGGTCAGCCGAGAGACGAACCATCATTGATAGCAAGTCAATTAGAGAAATAATGATGTCTTCGACATTGGCCATCAAGTAGGAGACCCTTGCGATGTGACAACTGTGGCTCATGCATTCTTCCCCACAACCATGAAGTGATGGTTCCATATACTTGGCTGGTATTTGGAAGGCTGCCTTTGAACAGCAGACCTACCGCAGCCCTTAGCCCTAAGCTCACATCTCACAAGGGTGGAAGCTTGAGGGAAGTAAGGAAAGGAGTGAAAAGAGAGGTAAGATAAGTCGCCATTAGAACCAGTTCTTTCAAATGACTTAGCTCAAGAACGTTTGGTGGTTTATATAAAGCTACATCAGTGTGTACATTGTTCGTCTATAATGTTAGAGAATTTTAATAGGTGTTTGCGTAAGTTAATGTTTAAAGGTGTTTTCTTTATATGAATCATTTATATTTAATTCACCCACTTTTTTTGTGTTTGTAGACAAATGTGCTCTTACTTTTCTCGCTTCCAACCGAAAGTTGGCCCCGTAGGCCATTAAGTACATGATGCATTCATAGATGCTCCTCATACACATACTCATTTTATGCATAGGCTTCCAGTGGATCGAATCTGAATGGGCTTGATTTGATTCATACATGACCAATATACAAAGGACTGGGATGTTTCGGTGATACTTTGACAGGTGGTGGAGAAATTCTTACACCATCCAGTCGTCCCCGGTCAAATCCTTATCTGACCAGTAAAAATCCTCTCTTTTTAGTTTTTTAGTAGTTTATCAGCAACATTCTGGCTGCCTAATGAACATTTAATCGTTGAAACTGTATACCATAGATGTGTGACACTTTAGTTGATAGGTATATCATTTTTTACCCAATTCTCAAAGCGGAAAGTATGGCCTCTTCGTATCTTCCCAAGAACATGCCGGCCTCAAAATGGGTGGCAGGAGGCGGGCAATCTCAGCTGTGTCACCTCCTGGCCCGCCAGTGGGCGATAACAGAAAATGTTGCTATATATGTTTTAATCGTAGTTATTTTTCTTTGTGTTAAACGAAAGTTTTTGGCATCCAAGCTTTTATGAGAAAAACTTGGTTAATTTCTTTGTAACCACATTTTCCACCTCTATCATCAAATCTAAGACTTTAAATGCCTTCTTCCTTCATTGGTCATTAGCACGCTTAAAATTCTTTGAGGGGTTTTAGGAGACATGACAAAACCAACCACCTCCAAATTCAACGTTTTTTTGGCCGTAAACTTAGGACCAAAGTTTTCGGTTGTCAACTGGCAGTTGGAAGCTAAGAGTTAGGTGAGCATGCTAAAGAAGACCTTTAAGGATGTACATTCAATCACAAGCTGTGCAACATAACCCCCTCGTGCCCTTTGCCCCTGGGGTTCACAGACCATGATTCGAGACCTTCTATAGTCTAATGAAGTAGCGTACAGGGTCAGGGTCAGGATCATATGAAAGCGACGTAACATAAACCCTTTTGAAGTGGAGTGTCTTACCTTCTAGTGCGCTACACCCCTTGAGGCCATTAATATGAGACTTGCCAACAAAAGTTTAGAGAAAGGTTTGGTAATCATGTGCCATCTTAGTGATCAACTCCAAATACTTACAAATAAAACGTGACATTTTCACTTATCATAAGATAGATTACAGCCACAAATACCATATATATATATATATATATATATATATATATATATATATATATATATATTAGCACGACCTAACCACCTACTTATCTCGTTTTTCTGAAAGCAACCCATTACGTCAATGATTCCCGAGATAATGGGGGACCATGTAATCAAGTTGCCTGCACCCTAACCATTGTATTGCGTGCTATTAGTAATTAAATGGTTGTGGATCATGAGTAGAATTCCACAATCAGTTAGACTTAACACCTTCAAGCTCTGAAGAAGATCAGCACTTCGATACCCAGAGTGCACGCATCTCGACATAGATTATAAACTAGTCGTGTTCCACCAAATCCAAGCTTATTCCTCGCAGAAATTTTAAACTTTATAACAATCATTCAAAGGGATTATTGATAAAGAAAAGCAAGCGGAGTTGGCCGGCGGTAAAGCTAAAGAAGAAAGCTCCTGGTGCTCCAAAGCGGATATACTCGGCCAATATTTTAATATGATTTAAGAGAAAGCAAAAAACTATTTGTCATTCTAAAGTTAGTGGAATCCACTGAAGGAGATTGTTGTGACGTGCATGGTCCCAAATGTTCATTAAGATAAACAAACCATAATATGGTTATTATAATAGATTAATATGATTAGGTGTGTTGGAGTTTTTTTTTTATTTCTTTTCCTTAGGGTGAGTGGTTCATTCCACCGCCCTAAGAGAGGCCACCGGCCCCCCCTCGTCACCCTTTCCATGGGTTTCGAGCTTGCTTCGGACCCTGTTACGGGCCAGGGGTTGAAGTGCGTTTGGAGCGGGCAGGTGATGCTCAAGGACTTGACTCGGGTTCTTAGCGGACAGAGCACTTCTCCTGCGCCAGTGCACTATAACCTCTTGGGGTGGCAGGAGGTTATCTTACGACCCAAACGAGCCGAAGCTTTCCTTTGTTCCCTTGTTTTTAGGGTCTAGAATTTGTGTAGGTACCAAATAGTGAGACAAGCTGATGAAGTATTATGATTGTGTTATTAGTTTTTGTTCTAAACCTTCAAAAAGTAGAATTATTTGCAAGATCAGTTTTTTTCTTTTTTTTCAGATTAGTCAAGGAAACCGCACTCAGCCCCAGCCCCTTCGGCTTATAGAGGGCTGCTAGTCCAAGCAGATACAATTGAGTTAGAGTGTCATTTTCTGTACCTAGTGTTGTTCTGTAGGAAACGGCTCAGGTTGGGCATCTGTCCATGTGGAAATCGCATGAGAAACATGAATCTAATAAAGCAAAGTTGGTGGGTCCGATCGCATATGTATAAAGCAATGCTCGGACCGCGGGTGGACCCAGCCCAGTTTCTTGGATTGGCCGTGTTGCCGTTTGACCAGTCAGGACAGGTCAAACACGATCAGCAGACAATGATTCCACAGGAAAAAGACTGCCGGCATGGTCCGTTCACGGTTTGACCGGCCGGCAGCCCGCCTAGTAACCAGATCAGTGGACAATCTCGGTCGGGCAGGCTGTGAAAAAGGAGGGTCGGGCCAACGCTCCGGCCAACCCAAAAGGCGAGATTCAAAGAACTTGGGCAATGTGTATGTCGGGTCGGTGAACTGGGTCAAAGTTTTCAAGCAAAAATGGTGGGAACCTCCGAATGCCAACTTTTTTTTAATTAAAATTTCTATAAAAATTTATCCTTATTATATAATATATGCATGTGTATTATGTATCCCCTCAGATTTAGCACCTACCAAATTCAACATGGACAATATGTTTCATCTCCATCAAAGTTAAAAAAGAACCTTGTGTTTGATTTACCCGATACATGAAATAGTAACATATTATTATTATTGTCAAACGACCCTCGAAACTAATACCACCATTGCTGGGCTTTCTTAGTAATTATATGTGTGTTTCTCCTCAAGGTTACAGATTAAGTGCTCACTCAGTGCGAAGTTAGAGCGGGCTCTACTCAAACATGACCAGACCAAACGAGAGTTTGTCCGTCTAGTTCTCAGCACGTTGGCTTGCTCTTCCAAACCCAGTTTGACTTGGCCTTGACTGCTCCCTTGAAAACAGATTCGAACTCATCATAATATCCATGTCTGACTTCAGGCTTTGGACTTTTAAAATTAAAAAAAAAAAAAAAAAGTCATCTCCTACATGTGGGGGCTAATTGGCCAAGGTAAGTCCCAAGATGATGCTCATAAGTTCGAGTATTATAAATTATTTATCTTTTCTATACCCCATTCACCTTCACATGAATAATGTTAAAAATGCATCTAATAAAGAAATGAAACCATTTCCGAATTAATTATTTAGATGAAACCCAACAGCGACTTCACTTTCATCGTGTACCCATCGACATTGAAGTGAAGAATTTAATAACTGGTGATACCATGAACATGTAGTCATTAACACGCCACCAACCTCAGTCAAGCCATCTTCCACCGCAGCCTTTGGTGGTGGCATGGTCGCCAATGAATCATCCCGTTCATAAATAAATAACCCTACTTCAATTTCTGTATCTTGTTAAAAAATTTACAAGAAAGATTTACACAACCCTTTTTCCTTTTTGATGAGATAATGAGGCACGAATTCAATGGTAGACGAAGGCACATGCCGGGGCACATGGTCATGTTAAAAATGTCGGGTCGTCGTCATTTTCTTGAAACACAGAGCGTCCCCTGACTTCTGTCATTCGTCAAAAGAAACGCAAGAACAATTAACGCCCGCCATCAATGACCTACGGCCACCGAAAATCTGCAACACTTCTCGGCCGGAACCTTTTCCGGCAATACTTCCGGCCACGAGGTTGGGCCCTTATGCATCCCACATTCAGATACCCTTCCCATCGCCCCTGAATCTAGCATACAGCCAAAGGCAACGCGTGCGTCATCCACGGCAGCGGACCGGAAGCAGGACAATCGGCGAAAAATGAACCTTCCCTGATCGGTGATCACGCTTTTGATCAGTGCAATTTGCATAAGAAATTTCTTGCCTGCAAAAGTCATAAACTGAGAGGACCAAGAGAAGGAAGACGCGCTGATTTGCAGTAACAACTTCTTTTCTTAAAATAAATCAAAGGAACAATAAACCGAAGCAATCACATGCACCGCTAATGCAGCAATTCCTTTCTATCACATAGGGATTTATATTACAAGCACGCCGGAAGGCCTCACCAGTGGACGTCCCGGCCGTTGCGGACCGATGATCGAGGACGCAGGAAGAATGGGCTTGGGGAACCCACTGTAAGAAAGAGCAGCTTTACCGAACCGGACTCGAAGATGGAGTCGGCGGTCACCAGCACGAGAAGGAGGAGGACGAAGAGGGGCAGAAGTAGTCGGAGGGAGAGGACCGGACGAGGAGGCGGTGGAATCTCCGGCGACCGATGACGACGTTCCTCAGCCTGAGCCAGAAGGTGCGACGGACCCTCCTGGCCGACCTCAGCTTGCGCCAGACGGCCCTCTTGGCGCGGGCGAGCGAGAGCCTGATCCTCTCCGCGATACCCCTCTTCCGGGAGAAGTGGTAGCTCCGGAGGAAAGCCTGCCGCTTCTCGAAGTAGGATGAGCAAGAGTTGGGGTAGCCGTGGTCCGAGTACGCGAAGTCCGGCCTGAATATCGGCATCGAGGGGATGCTCACCATCGCCATAACCACAGATCTCCTAGAGAGAAGGATGGCAGAGTACAGGGTTCCGTGAGAGAGCGAGAGAAGAAGAGATAAGTGAAGAAGAAGGGAGAAAGGAGGTTGGTTTCTCTGTATTAGTAAAGGGGACGAGTGACAGAGAGAAAAAGGAGACGCGGGGAGAGAAAGGACGCAACCCTTCCCCACCGGCCACCGCACAAAGGAGAGAGAGGTGCGCGTTTATACTGAACAGTTTTGGTCCAGGATTCAATATTTGAAACGGAACGTGGAAGATGCCGTCGGGGTCGTGCAGCGCCGCCTCGCTACGGCTCTCTCTCTCTCTCTCCGAGTCGTGGCTACACGTAAGCAAGTGCTCGCGGTCATGCATACGTCGATATCCATCCACCATGTCATGTAAATCTTCAATAACGGAGTTACATTATACATGGAAACGGGATTCCGTTTCTCTCATCTCTGTGATGTTAATACCTAGGCAATCTCTTATCAACTTGTTATATACGGGGAATTTATTATCATGTGTATAACAAGTAACTTGATATGTACGGGGAACTTATTATTGTGTATAACACAAGAAAGTCGACATAAATGAGGAGATTTATTAACATGCGTCTACACATATAGCTATGTTTATGCTATTTGTATGGTTGGTAAGGATCATGACGCATGCATATTCTAGCACCACATCGAAGATGATGAGATGCCCTTGCGTAAGCCATGCGTTTGCTTCTAATGAAAAAAATAATATGCAGGAACCAGTGCGGCCACGATGTGACCACAAGCGAAGTGGTGAGAACGTGTTCTTTCAAACAAGAACAGGTCGGAGGGGTAGAGTAGGCGAAGGTGCAATTCTTAACAGCTAAAGGAACGACGGATGTCTTCTACTCAAACAAACACAGTCTCATCCAAGCAATACATTGATTGCTTGCGGCAATTCATTCATTTTGGCGTGGAGCCGGGGAAAGCAAGTCTCGCCCACAGCAAATTGTTTATTGACAGAACACGACCTTATTCTTTTTTAATTACGCTTTCAAGTTTTTTTTTTTTAAAGTTATTGAGTATCCGGATATCGAGAAACCTACTCGTTACTTCAAGCCCGAACGCCATTCAAGAGGGTTGGTTCCTCAAAAGTCAATTGCATGAATCACATCACATCCATCACAAAATTGGCGCCTCGAATTTCGATAGAATAATCAGAAACAAAACTGTTCGTGTTTGAGTCATTTACACTTCACTCATGGAATGGACAGGTTATGTGTTTGTAGCAATTCTGCGTTTGTTTTTTTAAAGTTTCCATCTGTATTTTTGTCGTTTCGAAGAAAAATAAAACCCTTCCTTCATGTTGAACTGATTTTTAGAACCAAGATGTATGGCAAGTGGTTATGCAGTGTGAAACTTGTGATTTTTTCTCTTCTTTTCTTGTTCATTTTTGTCACCAATTCGTTTAGAGCTCCATTCTGGTTTAGGTAGGGAGAATGAGTGCGGCGCCATACTTTATATTATATTTAATAGAATAACACCCACAAAAATAAAAAGAATAACACCTACAAAAATCAAACCGAATGACATTTATTCACCCATATATATTCTTTGGCCATTCTAACTGCTTCTTTCTTTTATAATTGATTAATTTAAGGTGTTGATTGTGTAGAATTCAAATTTGTGCTTGCTTTTGGGAAAACTTACAAACGAAAAATTTGATTTTAAAATGGTCAGCGTTTTTCTTTTTCTTTTACTTTTCCTTTTGCTTTTAAAAATTGGACCTTTTTTTTTTCTTTTTTCGCTTCACCTTCTAGTTGTGAAGTGAAGCATTAGAGTTCAAATGTTAATGTCTTTCTATAAGTGTTCCTTTCATTTTTGAATGTATGGAATCGGGGTGTGGATGCGGCCTACCTCTCTACCAATCTTGGTTATGAGAGCCGCGAGGTTTCCTGCCATATTGATTGTGAATCTTGCTTTTGATTATCAATAAAATTTTGGAAATTCGAAAAGAATTGAAAATCTGATACTTATTTACTTAATAAAATGTTGATACGATTTCAAAATGGCTTATTAAAATGTTAAAACAAACTTCAAAAAATTTAAATATACTAAAAATCTTGTGGAACAAATCACAAGAAAACGTTATTGTTTTAATTTTCACAAAGTTTAAAATGCCAATAATAGTTCACATTATTCTTTTTCTCATTTTTTCCTTCCTTTCAAGAAAAGGGAAATAATTTTTTTAGTACTACTTTTTATAAGCTAAGTCACATAGGTATAAAAACCGTTCATGGGTATGAGTACGGAAATATGGGTTAGAACAGAGCAAAACTTTAGAAAATACAAATATGAAGTATGACACAATATACATATATGTATATATGTAAAATATCATAAAAAATAAAAAAGAAGGCAACATTTAAATAAACAAGTGATATGAATAAAAACATTACACATTAACTAACAATAACTTTCAAAAACATGAAAACTGAGTTAGAAAAAAATAAATCATATAAAATTAATCTACAAGATATTCATATGATATGTGGGAAAATCTTATTCTTCTCTCATCCCCATTCTAACATGTGTCGCCGAAATGCAGCAAATGTCGGTACCCTTAGAGAGAGAGAGAGAGAGAGAATCTTCCTCCAACGGTTGGAGTGGAGTTTAAATAAGACGGTCCTTGCATTGAAGAGCCCCCACTTTGAGTCCTCTTCTTCCTCTTACTTTGCAGAGAGACAATGACTGGCCCAGCGAAATGGAAGGGTTTTGGATCCCTGCCCCCTCTTTTGCCCAGCCTCCGTTTGAATTAAAGCTTCCTTCATATTATTATTCCCCATCACTTTGCACTTTCCAACGTCTGGATGAAGGAATATCTGTGGTGTTCAAATTTTAATGTAATTCTACCATTGGTTTGAAACAAAGGTAGACCCACAATGATTTTAGAAACTAAGATTATGTAGAAAATTCTTTGTGTTTTAAAAGGGACAGTTCGAACAAAACATAAAAACAAACACCAAACAGTATCAATAGATCGGGCAAGACAAAAGCAAATATCAGACAGAATGGACAGAACAGACATATACGAAACAAACGTCGGACAAAAAGAACATAGTATTTTGTTCGTAAAGTAATCAAACGGTAGACAAGGAATATCATTGTCCATGAGGACATGACAGTAGTATAATGGACATGACGTCTTGTCCGTTCTGTTCTAATGGACAGCAATCAAACGACCTCTTAAAGGGGTAAAGGGTTGGGTAAAAACTTCAACTCTTGTTCACCTCAAAAGATTATATAGAAAATTAAGCTAGTTAGTCAGACAAGGAATTGCAAACATAGGAGTCCAAGCATGGAAAATTGGTAAAAATGAGAATTCATAATGTCATTCAGGTCTAAACATTGTCTTATTACAATGGAACTCTTCTGTTAATGGACAAGGAGAGTCACATAAAAGCAAGACTAAGTGTAAATAATAATCAAACAAACCTTCCTAACTGGTCGTTTATTTAAGATGATTGACAACATCTCGAATGTGGCTTCTAGTCTTGAAACGTAATCTTAAATGGAAAGATCATCGTAAACTCGAATGCAGTGGCGAAGCCAGAAATTTTTTGCTATGAGACACTAATTCATAGTATGTGAAAAAATTCTTAAATTAAAATATATGTTATTTTAAAATACATAAAAGTTGGTAAGCATTTTCAACTACTTGAGAGCTTTCTTCCAAAAAAAACTAACTTTTCTATTACTTTAAACTTAAAATTTTATTTTTTTAACTACTAAATTTCATGGTAACTAGTACATTGGATTTAATTTCAGCACTTAGTATATGAAAGTAACTTTCATATCTCTTTCTTCTTCGTCAAATCATAGACAATTTTCTGTTGCAAGGAATCAAGACTAAGCCTATTATAGACAACTTTTCTGTTACATTGGATCAAATTTTCTTCATATGAGGGACAAATTTGAGCTTTCCCGTTCTGCCCACATTGGTATACATCCAACGTTTGTCTCTTTGCCTGATCATCTTGAAGGCTATTTCAAACCAACTTTGTAATACTTCATTAGTAAAAGAAATCTTCATTAAGCATTTTCTTGTACAGCTTTAATATCGCTGCGACGAACTGCTGCACTTGCTTTATCAAGTGTAAGGTCTCAGCTGGGCTAAACGCTAAAGTTCATCCCCTGGTCTCCACACGAACAAAGGCAAAAACAAAAACGAAAACAACAAAAACCATGTAGTGTCCAACTTCAATCACATTTCAGAAAACAAAAATGAAACCAAAAACAAACAAAAAATGCCAGTAATATGAAATTTAAATAGCACACAAACGAGAGAGAACATAATAGACATTAAACGCCCAAAACCAAACACCCAAAATCGCTACAGGGCTGAAGATGTGGAGGGGAGAACTGAGAAGCGGAAGAGCCAACCTGCGGTGGACGAGGGAAGGTCGAAAGGAGGAGCAGAGTCAGCAGACCTGCTGTTGCCGGAGCTCTGTCCTGCAGCTGCAGAGGGGAGAAGATCCAAGCAAACTTGCTGATAGCCTGATGTTGTAGCTGTGGAGAACTGCTGTGGCGGCGAAACGAAAGAGTGTGTAAGATGCACAGATTGGGACCGGATCGATTTTTGGTGTGGGCAACACGGCGTCAACACAAGCATGAGGCAGACTGAGGCTCCATTTCACTATGGAGCTTTCTTGCGCTGGTGTGGGTAGGCGCCCACGCTCGCCCCACGCTGGCTCCGCTACTGTCTGAATGGATCCTTGTGAGCTAGTCCAGTAAGGTTTGGATCAGCTCCTGCCTCAAGTTCGTTCCGGTTAAGATCCAATTTTTTCCAGCAGTTCCTTCCAAACCCGAATCACTTGATTTAATGGTGTTATTGCATAGGTGTTTGCTAGCAGTGGGGCGTTTGAATAAGACTGACTCTAAAGGTCGGATCTAACGCGAGCCGGATCCAGGTTTGAGTTTAGAAGATTTTCCATATCAATGTTACAGTACACGGACCAAACTAGCTCCAAAAGATGGGACTGATTCATCGAACAATGTGTTGGTATTTCGGCCCCTGTTGAAATTTAAAAACTTTAGTTCAAAATTTTTGGCTCTGCTCTTAGATTCATCCAACAATGAACTGCCCTATTTTTTAGACTTTGTCAAACAACCTCATGGGCACCTAAAACTAAAGTCTCCAAGAAGATCAGATCCACATCAAGTACAGAACTTGACGTGAATCAGATCCAATACAACCAAAAATTACAAAAATCTTGGCCGCAAACCCGATTCGTTTAGATCGCTCCAGCCATGGACTCGTCTACTCCATAGCTGCTGGTGCACCAAGCCCTCCCTATCATGGGCGGAGCCAAGGTAGGGCCAAATGGGCCCGGGCCCTGCCTCCAAAAAAAAAAAAAAAATCTTCAAAATTTACTTGTAAAATTTAAAAAATGTCACTTATTTTATATAAAAATTTTAAAAAATAGTATTTCGGTCATATTCAAAATTTAAAAACTTTAATGAAGTCCGCCTTATGAAACATTTTGGCTCTGTCCCTGCTCCATATTGATTTGAAAGAAGATTGACGGAGATGGCTCGACCTGCCGCCCAAGTCTAAGCCGGAAACGGATCACGTCCCCTCCATCCCCATGCACTTATGTAAAATGGTATCGAATTATAGCTTTGACTATAATTTGCATTTGTAATGAAATGTTTTGAAAACACAAAATCTAAAAAAAGTCTTCAGCAAATTTCTCGAGGAAAAGAGAAGTTCCGGAGACATGTAGTCATATTACAGTAACGAAACTATCAAAGATCGACGTTTGTCGCCATTTTCTGAAATTGAAATCGGCCGATAACCTGATTCCGGCAGCGAACCCTGATGTCTTTGTGGAAACATCCAATAAAATTGGAACGATATAGAGAAGAGGAGCAAGGCGTCCTTGGAAGGATGACAAACACTGACGGCAGTAACAAGAAAGTCATCAATGTTGCACTGCCCTTCCTTCTTAAATCAAGTAGAGCACGTAATTAATTATTAATAAATCACTCAAACACCGTCCCCTTCTTTGTTTTATATTCAAATTAATCATATTAAAATCGAAACTTGGGAATGGATGGCAAGAGTAAGCGATTCAGGGGTGACCCAATCCACATGCAGCCCGATCTTTAGGGGTGAGCATGGCGGCTGGTACCTTGTCTAGCTCGGGCTCAGGTTTGAACCCTAAAATTGGGTGTAGGCCCAAGTGTTATTTTGAATATTATTTTATTTAAACATATGTATTTATATATTAAAAGTATATGTATTTTTTATTCCAATCAAGTCAAACCTTAGCTGCGCGCAATCAAGTTAACCCATGTATGGTCATGGTCTGTGGCCCAGTCTCAACCCAACTTCTTATCGAGTCGGGCCAGCCGAATGCCCAACAAAGTGGACCTCGGCCCGAAACCCTGCCCCCTCCCCTTGTATTTGAACTTATCCATACGTGGGTTCCCGAAAGTTCTAAAATCGTGCACGACTCTATATGAAAGTGAAATAAAGAACAACCCCTCTGAGATGGCTGAGGGCCACTCTGTTTTTGCAAGGGAAAACAGATCGGATCTGATCCAAGATACAGTGATCAGATCCAAAACCGTGATCATGGTTCGTGTTCTTTTCAGATAATCTCAAAAGCATTGAAAACACACGGTTCTGACTATGATGACAAAGCTTATTATAAGCAGCGGAAAATCTTAAATTATCAAAACAATTATTACGAAGGACAAGCTTCTTGATATATTTTGAGAAAACAAACACCATCCTGGTCTCTGATCCGTGAACTGAGCCTTTCAACAGAGTAAACTTGGGAATTCGATTACTTCAGATTTGAAATCTATGAATCTGATGTGATAAAAGATTCATTCACAGTAAAGTCCGCCATTTATTCAACCGAGGATCTTGCTTTAAACCTAAGATCCACACTCGAAACCTTTATTTTATTTGTTTTCTTGGCCTTTATGTTTTCTTGCTTTGTGAATATCAACCAATGGTTGATCACGGGCAGTGAAATTTGAACCTGTGTTTTTTCTTGTGGGCTAAAGCTTGACAAGTCTGAAGAGAATTTGTTTACGACAAAAGATTTTTTCTTAATCCCATTACTTTCAACAGATCACCACTCATAATCGCTCAAAAAATGGGAAGGCGGTGGGCGATTCAGCCGCCAGATTTGGATGGGAAGTTGAGAGACGTTTCTTGCTTCTGGAACTACAAGCAACTCCCATCAAATAATTGGCATTCGTCTGTTCCTTGTTCCTTAAAATTAACATCCTTAGCTGCTTCTTGTGGTTCGGAGAGAGACAGAAACACAGAGACAGGGAGAGAGAGAGATGGTTTGAGTTATTTTACTACTTTCTTGAACAAGTTCGAAACAGAGACTGAACCTTCCTCGCTCGGGCAGAGTAAAAGTTCCTACAAATCAAGTCGCGTTCATGTTTTTCATTTTGGTCTCTGCCAACAAGAACTCCGGCCGCCTGGCCGGCGGAGAACTTAAGATATTGCAAAGAGTGCTCAAGGGAAGAATTCGGTTTGGTTTCAAGTAGGAGTCTGCCCAACTCTGGAGAAAACAAACAAAATTAGTTTATGCAGAAAGTGACGCATATGGAAATCAAACAATAACTTGTAGCCCGGGAACTGAATCCCCGGCGTCTTTGATACTGCTTTTTAGCATACTTCTGTCCCACAGAAGGATCTTCGGTCAGAGACGTGAAGATTACTGCTTCCAATGAAATAAATGGGCATATGAAGGCTTGCCGTGCAAACCAACAAAATCACAAAGTCATAAGCGCTATCGTGGAATTTTCCAAGAACAGACGTCACAAGTTTTATCCTGGACAAATTATCCTTTAAGAAGGTAAATCTCGATGAATGAACCTCCAAAATATACCAACGAGTTTTCTTCTTTTTCCACAACGCACAAGCTTATTGAAATTCAAAGTCAAGAAAGAGTGATTTTACCAGAAATACTTACAGATTTAACGTTTCCAACTGCAAAATTTTCAAGTTTGCTCATCTGTCTTCCATAAAGACAGAAAAAGAATTACCAGCAAGAATAATTGTTTATTCTTAACTGTATGTAAACGATATGAACGACAGTTGCCAGCATCTGTCTTCCATAAAGACAGAAAAAGAACTACCAGCAAGAATAATTGTTTATTCTTGACTGTATGTAAACGATATTAACGATAGTTTGCCAGTTCCTCCTTTTGAATGATCTCCGGGTGGTCGCCTGCAGCATTTTCCACCCACAAATATTAATCTATAACAAGTCCTCTCCGCTCTTAGAAATTTCTCCTCACAACCATGGTCTGAGAAGGAATGTCCAACCAAATATCCTCTTAAAACATCGGTCACGCCTATAAAATCAACATGGTGCAAACTCCAAAGCATTGAAGCCTCTCCTTCTCTGCTCCTCGTCTCTCTCTCTTGCTCTCTCCATCCTCTTCTTACGTGGATGGATTTCACAAGCATAGCTGCAGGTTTCTTAATCTTTTTAATAGTCTGTGTCGTGTGCTTACTGACCCTTCATCTCTTACCCATTCTGAAGCTCTTCGTGAGTTTCATTCTTGAGATGTCATGTGACACCTACCACCTTCCTGAAAGGAACCTCAACCTCGGTGAGCCTCAAGGTCCTTCTTCAACCTCTGCCCGCTTCAGGCGCCTCTCTCCCAAAGGCCTGGATCCATCAATCGTTCAGTCACTCCCCACCCTCATTTTCGCGGCGGATTCCCAGAAGGAAGGCTTAGATTGTGCCATCTGTCTGGAGGGGTTCAAGGATAAGGAAATAGGGAGAGAGCTTCCAGGATGCCATCATCGATTTCATATCGGTTGCATTGATATGTGGTTCCAATCTCACTGTACTTGTCCAATCTGTAGGTTGGCAGTCGACCCTTGCCATAAATCAGAATCTCAGGCACAGGTCTTGAAGAAACAGAGTACCAATGATGCTGCCTCTTCTTCGTCTGTTCCTCCAAGGGAGCAATTTGTTTCAGTTCCAATTGGGGAGTAAATTTTCTTGTGGGCGATCCCAGGAATTGCTTAAGGGACACAACAGAGATGGATTTGGGGGAGATGGGAGCTTTAGTCAGCCTTCAATTGGTGTCGGAGCGTCAAGCAGACGGGCTTCCTCTCTCAGGGAGTAGCAGAAAAGGTTGCTGGAGCATGGAGGTCGTTGCAGTTCATTGGTGCATGGATGAGTAAGGGCAATACTCATCTGTCCATCTACTAAAAACGAAACCACGTTAGAATCCTGGCTTTAGCATAAAATTCGTTAAACTAATTTTGATGCTAAAACCAGGATTCTAGCATCGTTTTGGAATTACCAAGGAGGCCGTCATTTTAAGTTTTCGAGGCACATATGCTCCAAACTGGGGGAAAAAAGAAGATGGGATTACATTAATTTTGAAACAAGATGGGCTGGAGTACATAGTTAATATACCTACGATGGCATCCCAAGCAATGTACAAGGAATGCCAATCACATTTCTGTAGTCGAATCATCAAATAAAATTCTTTGAATGCCAATGACATTTTTGTAGTCGAATCATCAAATAAAATTATTTCTTTTTCTCCTTCAAAAAATTACTACCCTGGCGAATGGCTAGACTATAACAACCCGACCCACTCTCGGGCTTGGATTCCTAAAAAGGATAGGAATCAGGACAATCATCTCATTAGTGGCCTTCCTTTATAAGTCCTTGAAGATTCCTCACAATCTTCGATACAGGACTAAACTTCTGGGGTGTTACAATCCACCCCCCTTAAGGCACACGCGTCCGCGCGTGTGGGACCCCAGGTCCGAGTGTTGATACTGCTCTGATACCACTATAACAACCCGACCCACTCTCGGGCTCGGGCCCCTGGTTTGACGGATCTCAACCCGTCCCCTAGCAGTTTCGATTCCAATTCTAAAAAGGCTAGGAACCAGGACAATCATCTCATTAGTGGCCTTCCTTTATAAGTCTTTGAAGATTCCTCACAATCTTCGATACAGGACTAAACTTCTGGGGTGTTAGGCTAGACAGTCTTGACTTCTCTCTCTTTTTTGCGGATTGATTTTGTATTTAGGGGATCTCTTGTCCCCAAATTTTGTTATATGTTCTCATTTTATTGGCTCTTTCTCTCTCTGTGTGGTTATTACGTAGAGTTCGAAGGGTTATTGCTTAAGAAAATAATAAAATAAAACAGACAGCAAATGAAGATGACTTTTATTTCCTCAAACATAAACAGAAGAAAAAGAAGATCAAGAAAAGAGTTGAAGGGTTTGACCCCTTCTTCCAAGTGCATGACATCGAGTTCCCCACGAAATTACTAGGAAACCACCATGAGTAGCTGCCCTTGACCGACTTTAACGAGCTTCTTAGGACGGTGACGTTGATGAAGAAAAATTGCTCGAGTCAAATGAGGTTAACAGTCCAATAATTTGAATGCATGAATGAAAAATTTTCCAGTCAGCGACGAGTTCAAGTCTGAGATGCTAATATGGAGTCGTGGGTGGTAGGTGAAAAATGGGGCCTTCATATCTCAAAAGGCTATGGATGATTCAAATAGAACATCAAACCGAGTCCTCATAACAGAAACTGTTAACTGATCGCACCAAAACAATTGATTTACCAGAGTCCATTTCAGAAGAACCGTTAATCAGTTGACTTTTTAATTATTGTCTTTTCTTGTAGTTGTGATTCAAATGCCCATAGGAATATAACTTTAAATTGCTCTATTTTGACGTAAAAATTAAACTTTTAGGTCATCAAATTTTGGCATTTTATGTGACCATCGATTTCAGTCCCATTCAAGAACCATATGTAACCAAACAGATCATGCACATGACATCTATATGATTCTAGGTGACCAAAACTGCTTAGCATTGAGATATTTGAATTTTACAACATCTAGACAGAATCCCAACTAACAATTTCGTCAAGGCAGAATGCCGGGCATGTTTTAAGTTGTCAATGCAAAGAATATTCAAAGGTGTTTGACAGGTCTGCTAATTTTTCACTGAATCAGAATGTCAAAAAAGAATGGGTGGAGCCCCTGAATAATTTGAAAATGACATTGATACTCTTCATGGATTGTTTGGCAATAAGAACAGTAACAAGCTATCATAAATGGGACCCAAAGACTGGGTAAATTCATAAAACACTGTAACGTAGTGTTACATGAATCTGTCCAATCTTCAAGGCAGATTCATGAAACAGTTTGTTACAGTTCCATTGCCAAATGACTCATTAGGATCTTTCGTCTTGTCTGTTTCCGTTCAGCAAAAACTCAAAAATTGAAAGTGGAGAACGGCAAAAGGGTGACTCCTCTGCTCACCCATTGACAAACAAGCAATGAGAGAAGGCATTGGTCTACAGTTGCCGTCTTCTTCCCTACGGCCCTCCTCTGCCACAACCCACATGAACTTGTTGGCCCTCGCCGGATCTCGCCATCTCTTCATCTTCTAATTCTTGCCAGATCCATCCCGCTGGCTGGAGAAATCAGGCGAGCAAGAAACTCACACAACGTCTCCCATACATCCTTCCTTTTTTTTTTCTCCCCTTTGTTACATCTTCACAAACAGCTCGTCAAACATTATTGCTACTAATATTGTTATTAATATTGGTATAATCTGCTTGTCTTTTTTATTTTGTCACAGGGTTGCTACTATCCAAAACGTTGAGCAAAGCATTTTTGTACAAGAAAGCAACCCGTCTCCACAGATGGGCTTATAGTAGAAACCTGCATCAATAAAAAGATATTTGAAATCCGGTACAAATACATTAAACAACGTGTTTCTAAATTACAGTAATTTTCCTTAAAATTTTGTCCATTAAAAAGATGATTGTCGTTAATTATAATTACTTAATAAAAGAGAGAGAGAGCCGCTCGGAATTGACAGATAACCTTCAATTATATAATAAAAGTTAGCTTATTATTCAGTAAATGAAAATTGATTGATAGCAGACATTGCTGACGAACAATCACTAAGACGCAGGGTAAATTTCATTCGGGAGAGGTTGCACCAAGCGCAATTTCTTGCGTAAAGCACCGCATTTGGGGAAACACCAAAAAAAAAGCCTTAGTCCTTCATCAAAACAAGAAACGAAACGGTAAAAGAAAAACATCAGCTCAAAAAGTAAAAAACTTAAATCAGGTAACAACCAAATTTCATTCGGTAACTGAAAAGGCCTCCAATTTGTAACCCAGAAGCTCACAATCCAACCAGACAAGGAGACGGTATCTTTTATAATTTGATATGTCTAAAGTGTTTATGCTTTAGAAGTAATTTCCTTGACCTTTTTTTTTATTTCTTTCTGATTTTCTTGACTTCTTTTATTTTAAATTGTTTTAATATAAAATTACATACTTTAACTAACCTAATTTACAAACCATAGTAATTCCGATTCACCGAATCAATAAATTATTGGATTAGATTCAAAAACCATTTTTGACAACATTAGCATCAACAACAAATAGGTCAGCAGTTCACGGCCAAGGAAAAACTTTGCATAATATTTTGAAACTTTAGCTTCCTGTAGAAAAAATTGGAAAAATTACCAGTAAAATTTAAGAATACAAGCTAAAAAAACACGTCATGTCGGTACTTGGCTGAGCACTCGCTATTCTGAAACTGTTTGGTCCACAAAATCGTGACAAATTCATGTCCTTAGCGAATGGCGACGTGCTTGACACTTCGGTTCCACTTCCATTCTCAGCCTTTTGCTATCGATACTCAATCTTGATTCAGTGCATTTATTACTATACATTACATAGGAAATTTATTCTTTAAGACTCTTCAACAGTTAAGATAAGAAATCACAACTTTAAAAGCATGGTCCGAACTTGTACAAAATTAGATCTACTCATGCACATGAATTGGTCCAAAAGTCAGGTGTTAAGCTTGGGACGAAAGCAATCATACAATAACCCCGAATGATCGGCGTTGCGCCAGTGTTGCTTTGCCTTCAATCCGATCCTCGCACCCCTTATTCATCCCCATTATGCAACAACACTTGCAAACCCATGGCGACTATACTATCTTAGGATAGGCATGCTGACTCCTCCAATTTTACATGACGGGAACCAAGTGTTCAAAATGTAACATAACATCATGTGTTAGATCGTGTGCAGATCAGTCACGGCAGTAACAACAGCAAGATGCCACGATAACAGAAAAGAACTGATCCTTACATCATTTATTGAGGAAAAAAATAAAGATAAGCAGCTTAAAATATATTTGCAAGGAAGAAGAATTATGCAACTAAGAAAAACAAGAAAGAAAAGATAATTACAAATACAGAGATACCTATTGGGTTAGAAGTTTGCCATCTATCTTCCCAGAAAGATACTTCATCCAGAAGGCCCAAATAATGACAGGAGAAAGCATGTGCTCCGAAACCCATTGGTGCATGATTGCACACGTGATCAAATGGGAGCACCAAGTTAGAATAGTCACTAACACTCAAGGCGGAGGAAAAATCTTTCACAATTTAAGGCCTGAATGAATCGCAACAACACCACCAACTAGATTTTCATACTCAACATTCTGAAACCCTGCATCTGCGATCATTTCTGCAAATTTTTCCTGTTGGCAGCAGACCAAGGGAATAAGGAATGAACATCAATGATCACTGAGATGAAATGCACAAGGATCAAAATATAATTCATGTGGCTACATGTCATCCATGAGAAGGTTGGCAACACGTGATGAAACCACAAAAAATTGATATTTCAGGCTATTTATTTACCTGCGTAGGGAAACGTCTGATGCTTTCTACTAAATATTGATATGAATCCCGATCACCAGCAACAAGTTCTCCAACTTTTGGAATAATTGTGAATGAATATGTATCATATCTGCAACGTTGTCTACATGTGAGTGAGAGAGAGGGAAAGAAAGAAAGAGAGAGGTAATTGTAGGTTAACTGGTCTACTTGGTTCAGATAGCATTATGGATTCAAGAAAAGTAGATGAAATGCCAAAAACGCTATAAAAAGGAAGAAAAATCAGATGCATTCCGGAGAATTGTGAAGATGAGAAACTTACATCTGCTTAAAGATAGGCATCTTCACATGACTAAGCTCAAGGCAAAGGAATCTACCCCCTCGTCTCAACACCCTACAATTACAAAGAGGGCTTGCATCAGCTGAAAGGTCAGTTGCTTGTAAAAGTTTGTTAGGTTGCATATGCTATCACATGGTATATAGGAAAGCATGGAGAATAAAGAGCAAAAGGCAAAAGGTGCTTCATGAGGCAGATGAAAGAACAAGGAAGCTGCCTACTCAAATTCAAATATCACCTGCTCCATTGGCCAGTTTTCCCCAAACAAGGATTAGAAAAATCTGGCCAACACCTAATATGAAACTATATATAACTCAGGAATTACAATCAAGATTATGAACAACATGAGTCATGATTGTCCCATCAAAACTTGAAGCTTTTGTAGTACAATGAGGGAAAAAAACAACGTTGATATAATCCCATTTAATCATCATTGGATAAGTTCGAAGTTCCTAACAGCATTGCTTCCATCAATGTAAGCCAAACAAGAAACAGGAAAGCATCGCAAGAAATAAAATTGCAATGACATCAGAAGGCACTAATGCAGTTACTTTCTGTACCTATATGCTTCTGAAAGGGCCTTCTCTATGTGTGTCACATTCCTGATCCCAAATGCAATAGTATACGCATCCATTGAATCATCTTGAAAAGTCAAAGCTTCTGCATTGCCTTCCACCCATATAAGAGATCGAGATCCAGAAAGGCCTACGATTGCAATGAACCAGGAGAACACTTAGGAACCCAGATGATGATAAGCAGGAGTTAATAAATATGTTACATATCCAATGACCATTCAGAAGGTGAAGAAGCTTCATGTAACCTGACCCATAATCAGATGTCATATATCTGTTGACTTTTGCATGACATAATCATGCAAGAAGCACAATTCAATCTTTTCCCTTTTTGCTTATGAAGCTAGAAAATTGAAATACCTGTTACTACACACGCCAATGATCTTACCAGCAGCTTTTCAACATTACTGTTGGATCCAACCATCCTCACATATAAAAGAGGAACAAGAAACTATTGAAGGAGTATTCGAGTTGCAACCCAGTACTTTCCCAGTTTGAAATATATATACACGCATAAATATTTATATATATATATATATATATATATATATATATATATATATATGTAGAGAGAGAGAGAGAGAGAGGAACTGGTAGCTACCAGTCTCTGCATTTTGATGAGACAGAAATACCCCTCAAAAGGAGAAAGCTATATTTTAATGTACCCCTCAAAAGGAGGAAACAAATGAGTTTCCTTAATGGAGATCTTTTGTTTTGCCTCTTTTGAGAGGTATTTCAGCCTCATCAAAATACAGCTTGGCTTGCATCAGATCTCCATAAAAGCAAAAGTCACAGACAATTCCATTAAGTTGGGTAGATAAGGGTTTGGTAACTACTGGTTTCTATATGTGTCTCTGTGTGTGTGTGTGTGTCTACTTGATTGTGCTTTACTAAAATGTATGGATAATATTTCCACGAGAACAGACTTGTGAATAATTAGTTCGGCTTTGCAGAATCAGTTTGGTACTTCCATTTAACTAATTTGGCAATTTCTTCACATTATTAAAGTTGACACCTGAAAAAAAAAAAAGGATTATGCTGTTCGACTAATTTGGCAGTTTCTTTTCCTTCAGATGCTGTTTGTAAACAAGATCAGCTCAGCTTTAGATCTTTTTCACCAGCAACAAGAAAAAGTTTAAGTTTAAACACATGGATGTAGTGACACATATCGAAATCTAAAGAAAGAAGAACATTAGAATCTATTATGAAATTTGAGAATTCTTGCAAGTACAAGAACATTAGAATCTATTATGAAACTTGAGAATTCTTGCAAGTACCTCTCTCTGCAGCATGCTTTTTTCCAACATTCAACATTGCTGGGTTGATATCACAGACATATACCTCAGTCTCCCCTAGAGTCTCATCTGCTGAAACATCCAGTTCAGCTCTACGGGCAATGTTATTAGCAGCATCCAGTACTCTAAACGCAACATCACCTACAAAAAAATCTCTCTTATCATGTATGAAACTGAGATTGGCCCCTTTTTCCTTGTCATTGCTGGTGTCAAAACATCATTTTCTAAAATTTTTATTCATTATAATTGAAATGCAAGAGGAGAACATGAATGCCAAAACAATTATGTAGTGTGCAAACAAACAACAAACTGTATAAAGAAAGGACAATGTTTGTCAGACTGGCCATTTTCCATACCCAAAAAAACCTCCATTTATAAAAAAATAAACCTACAACCAAGAATGGAGCCAAGAAACTTTTTTCTTGGGGGTGGACGAACTATATTTTATTATTTCTCAAAATTTCTACAGGGGCCAAATGATATTTTTCAAAATGTTTACAGGGGCCAAATAAATTTTCTTTTTAATCATAACAGGTAGGGGGCATGGCCTCCGCCAGCTCCTCCCCTGGCTCCATCCCAGTTTACCACGGCCAAGGAAAAAGGAATTTGAAAAACCAAAGAAGGAAAAAACCAGAACATGCTGGCAGAAAAAATGCTGTTCAAGATGATTACCTGTTCCACCGGCCACATCAAGGTGTTTCATCCCAGGAAATGGATTTAATTTGGAAACCAACCTGCAAAATTTTTTCAAACATAAGAACCTTAGAGATTTCTTATATCCAATTTATCATGGAAATATTAGTGACGAATTGTTACCCTAAAAATCACCAACCTGTCTTTCCACAATCTATGCAGCCCAACGCTCATGAGGTCATTCATAAGGTCATAATTAGATGCAACGCTAGTGAATACATTGCCAACCAATTCACCTTTCTCTTCCTCAGACACTTCCTTAAATCCTATAAAAAAATAAAAAAAGCTATCAGCAATATAATACCGCCATAAAAAATAACTGGGACTATTCCTCATAATTTTGTTGTATCATATGCAATGAAATTTTTTACATGTCTGACGTGTGGAGCAGACAAGTTCTTTTTTCATGTTCCAGACAAAAGCCTATTTTCTTTCTCTGTCGCCGTCAGACAATAATAAACTATCTCTGGTTCTTCAGACTATAATAACAGAAATTCAAAAACACGTCCAACAAAAGGGAACCTTAAAATATTGATGCTTACAAAAAGCATGCAAACAAACTAGGAATGCTTGACTGGGCAGGTGAATGGAAGAAAATACGAAGATGAATATCAGAGGTCATATCCAAACTTCAACTTATTACAATATGAAAATAGATGGAAAAATAACATCATAATTTTTTAGAGTATTTTTTGTTATAGAAAAGCAAAATTGCAAGAAAGAATCCTCAGATAAAATATTTTGCACCAGCGTTGAGTTAAGAGTATGCTTCAAAAGAAAATTATCGGAAAAGCAAAATGGTGCTCTCGCCTTTCTCAACTTACTTGAATAAAAAATGGACACCATTCTGACTTTTAATCTTCGATTCCACAAATGAACATCAAAGCTCTTGTCGATGGAAAAACTATCAGGATGGCAAAAAACTAAAACTTCTCTGCACGTTCTATTTCTATTCAAGCCAACTAAAGTTATGGGATATGTTGAGCTTACATAGGATCTCATTTGTAACATCAATATTCTTCAGGTTTTCAAGCATGGAAGAAAGCAACTTTTCTAGTTTCTTGTAGATTCAAACAAGAGAAATCAAAGTATAGTAATGTACCAAATACTAGTACCAGCAAGCTACAACGTGCTAATTGTCTTCATTCGATAAGACCGACCATATAGCGAGTTCCATTTTCAATCCCAATGGCTTCTATATAATCTGCAGGCATTGTATTTCTAAGGCCATTTTCCCTATATGGCTCCTTTGTTTCACAATCTGTTCGAATGTACTGACAACTTTGATCCACACGACATAAAACGCCAACATTAATTTCACCAGAACAGCTAAGTGTCGAGAATGACCTCTTCGAGGCACAAAGAAAAACCATACCCCCATTGGCCCCAATTTGCCAAAGAATTTCACCCCATAAGAAATAACATAAAACCTTTATCTTCGCAAAATGAAACCATAATTGCGGAAATAGACCCTAGATCGCCTTGTAAGAGGAATCCTCGCATCCCAATCAATAACAAAAAATTCAAAATCGGCAACAGATCGACTGATCGAGAGCAAGAGCAAGAGAGAAAGACATACCGAAGCTCGTGGCGTGAGAATGGAGAGAGGAAGAAGAGGAAGAGAGAACGGAGCGAAGCAAGTTGCCTCTGCTACGCCACGCGCTCCTCAGCGCCATCTCTCCCGCAGACCAGAACTGCCGCACGGTTCAAGCAGTGAAGCCGCTAGCAGTCGCCGCTTTGGGGAGGGGAAAGCAGTCAGGATATCCCCTTTTATAGTTGGCCCAAGCGGTGCTTCTCGGCGCTCCCGTCAAGCTTTCCCGGGAGCGGGAAAGCCGGGAACTGGTTGAACGCGAGCCCGCGATCACTCTTTACCGCATCTGTGTCCAAGAGGGCTAACTAATCTTATGGCTACATAACTAAGACAGGTCGCTTAACTGACAGACTGTGGCCCAATTATAAATCTTATAAACACCTTCCTGGATTTATGAACTTATAAGTCATTGATGTATGAACATATGAGCTCGACAAGAAAAAATAAAGTTAGTAAATTGTATAAACGAGTTTTGCCTTTTATTTCTGATGTGACAACCAAATCCAACTCGACTTTAAATTAATTCGATTGATTTATATGCGATCCATTTACAACTCAAGACCATTCACATACGTATACGAGGCAAGTTTTCTCTCAACATTTTTTTGTATTATATTTTCATACACAACTCATGGCAGTGTTAGCAATTTTGAGCTGACGGACACTATTTTGAAGTTCTTCATATTTGAAGCGTATGAATAAGCAAATAGTTTAGTTGAAGACATCCACATGAAAATAAACAAAAATTGGTGGCCTAGTGTGGGCAACGGACATACCAGCTCTAGGAAAGTAATATCCTTTTGTGTCTGAGACAAACTCGTATCTTAGTTTCTTGTTTCGAAGTACATGTTCTTTCACGTTAATTAATTTTTAAGGCAAATTCATGAAACAATTACATAATATTGTTCTGATAAACATATTATTGAAAAAACTTATCAATATAAATCAGGCATGGTATAAGGGAAAGGAGAATAGGCAGCGGCGAAAGGAAAGGGGGGCCTGCCCACCTAAAAAGAAAATTATATATAAATTTTAAAATTTTTTGTTTATATTATAATTTTTTTTTAAAATGATATTTTGACATGTATCAAAATTTAAAAACTTTATTTGGGTCCTCCATATATCATAAAAAAAAAAATCTGGCTCTGCTGCTAAGAGTAAAGTCAAAACTTTAATTTAAAGTTGCACAATAAAATGAAATACAATAAGAGATACCAAGAAAGTTAGCCAAACCAAACCTTTTTGGATCTTTGTTTGGTTCGTGCAGTCGCGTGGTTCATTGACGACAAAGAAGTCGTTGAGAAACGAGTGCACGCCTACAAGTCAAGAGTCAATGGAATTTTTTTTTTTAAAAAAAAAAAAAAACTCAGTAGGTGAGAGAAAGAAGCAAACGGGAAATTGAGATGGTGCAAAATTTTGTTATGTAATGTCACCAGAGGATCATTCAAATATGCAATTCAATAAATAATAAAGTTTACGTGGTTCTCAAAACGAGATAAAAGCAGCATAAAACGTTGGTTTATAAGCTAAGAGGGTTTAGCAAATCAACCGTTCGAGTTATTAGAAAACTTAGGGGTTTAACGAATAATGCAGTTTTCTTATGTAAATCAATGTGTTTTCGGGCATAATGATTAAATTCGTGAACTTGGTTATCACTTGGCATATGCATTTACTTTTGATGATGTTATTATTTTGTTTTTTTCTTCTTATTTTCAAACTCCATATAAGATAAAAGTAGGTAAACGTAAATATTTTTTTATCAAGAGAATAAATATTTTGAGGGATTTTAAGACATTTATAGAGAAAAATCATAAGCACGCTTTAATGACATATTAAAAAAAACTGGTTTCATAAAAGCTATTCCTCAAAAAAAAAAAAATGTTTGGGTAATAGAACCAAAACATAGGTCAAGTCATTTAGTTTCACTAAAGTTGAGTCTTAAAAAAACTCAAATTTTTAATATAATTTAAAGGACTTTTTAGAAACAAAATTGGTCAGTCTTGGCCCCAATATAGGCAACGGCAGTTTGCTTGGTAGGTGAATTAAAAAAAGCAGGAAGAAGAGAAGAAAAAGAGAACAGGGTGTGGTCGGTGGATGTGAACAAAGGAATTTAAATTGGTTTGGATTCTGATTCATATTCGACGGATTTAAGATCCATTTGATTTGAATCATCATTTTCTTGATATTGCATATTGCTAATGAAAAATCACCAAAATACATGGAACCTTCCTTTTTTCTTTTTTTTTTTTTAGGGGCTCATATAAACCTCACATTGGCCTAATAATGATCTCACATCTTCTTAGAGAGATGGATGATAACACCAATTAGCAGTAAAAATGCAATTTAAAAGAAATTTGGGAGATGACTGGATCTGATTTGGAACACAATAGGACCCGAATCATGATGGGATCCGATCCACTTTCACAAGAGACGGTTTCCCAGTCTCTGGAAAACCCTAGAAGGACGTTTTGGTAAATTGACACAGAGAAGCCCCAGAGCGAGCTTGACCCGCTGCCCGGATTTCCTCCTCCCCAAGACATTTCAAACTCTGCTGCCGCCTTCTAGTTCTCCCCTCATTTCTCGCTCTCTCTCTCTCTTTCTCTCTCTCTCAGACGAAGATATAATCTGGAACTTCCACGTTTTTCTCAGACCTTTCCTCTTCGTTACACTACGAACACTTCATCGTCTCTTTTCTTGTTCTTGTTGCTGTTCTTCTTCTTCTTCTTCTTTTTCTTTTTGTGATATTCTTTTTCCTCTCCTCCTCCTCCTCCTCCTCCTCCTTCTTGGTCTTTGGCGTCCTAGTTAGAGGCGCATATAACCTCAGAGACGTTTAGTGAGGCGATTTCCCTTTTGCTTCCCGCCTTCCCCACGTTCGTCTTGCCGGAAGGAAAGACTGACGACGTAAAAATGCCTACGTTCAGCACTATTGCGCTGGAGAATCTGCTCGAGCCGGACGTCACTCGGCCTACCAAACAGAAAGACTTGAAGCCCATGTTCCAAATTCGGCGGCAGCCAGAAAAGGAAACGCAGAAGAGCGCGGGTTATCGTGTGAAGAGGCCACAGCACGTGTACTTCTGCCCCGCCCTCTATACCACGCCTGAGCCCACCCCGATTCCTGACCCGCCCTCTTCCTTCTCGCCATCCCCCTACGTGATCAACTACAAGCGGCGGGAACCCCTTCCACAGAAGACCGATGGTCCGGTGGCCGGATTAGGTGGGCCGGTGGGTTCTGAAAAGAACGCGGTGTTTGGGGACGTGGGAGATCTAGGTGCTGGTTCGATGACGGAGGATGATGGTTCAGAGGCCCGGAAGAGGAATGATGATGGTGGTGAGAGTGCGGTTGAATTGGACAGAAATGTTGAGATTGGTGTAGAGGAGGGGTTTGTGATAGACGATCTGCCGGCTGCCCGTGAGGAGGATCCCTTAGGGGGGAGGGTTGATGCAGAAAATGAATGTGCGCATTCTCCTTTAGTTTGCCAGACCGAGTTCTTTGATGCCAACGATGGTAATCTCTCTCTCTCCCTCTCTCGTCTGACAAGAATTTCGCGATTATGTTTTTTGGATTTGTTGATTAAGTATGTTTAACAAAATGGAATTTGATAACTGGTTCTTTGGGTGATTGTTTGCTGAAAATAGTTAGTCGTGCTAATTTGACGAAAATGCAAAGACATGGAAGTCCTTTTTTATCATGTTATTTCAGTTAGTTATTTATTGAAATAGTTAGTTGTGCTAATCCGGTGGAAATATGAAGACATGGAATTGTTTTTTATCATGGGTTTTTAGGTAATTACTTATTGAAAATAGTTCATTACCCTAATAAGGTGGAAAAGGTGGAAGTATTTCGTTTGCTTGGTTATGTCTCCTAATTACTAACTGACTGATTAGATTGCATATTATTTTTAAGAACCCCTATTCTCTCTGGCGACTAGCTGGTTCACATTTCTTTCTTTTCTTCATCTCCATATGTTACTTGCATTTGCCTATGCTGCGTAGAAATCTTGCGCAGCGGAATTTCGTTGATATGTTAAATCTCGTGCCTATGGTCCTCATTTCGAAGAAAGTGCCTGTTTTGATTTTTTTTTTTTTTAATTGGGCAACTCAAGATGGGACCCCATACAGCGGCTGTAAAAGCTGCCCTATGCAGCGGAAACCTCGGTGAGATTAATTTTGGGGTAAACTAGAAGTTTTATTTCTAGAAACCCTATGGAAAAATTACATCCACATACAATAGGAAAAGTAAAAATAAAAATCGGTATAGAGTCTCCAACGCTGTGCCACCAATATGTGCCACGAAGAATGAAATACTTGATATTTAATAGACTTTATGGGGTCAGGACGAGGAGTATGCTTGTGCATATTTACAATATGTTGCTTAAGGAGTACTGACTCGTTGGGATGTTAATCACCTGAATATAACTGCACCCTCGAAGCTGCTGCAATTTGCATGTGTCAATTGTTTAAAACGTCATATGGCAAGGATATAATTTCTCCATGGACAGTGTCTGCTATAAGAAAGACCAACTCTTCATGGATTCGCAAATTGTCGATATCGGGGGTAGTTGATTCCCATATGAAAGGAAAGTTTCTTCACCCCACCACGTGCCATCAATCGTTCCTGCAAGCTGGCAGATGTATTTTCTAATGAAATCTACTTACTGTCCATGACTATAAGGTCAAATAGGCACCACGTTTATCAAATGGGCTTGATGAGAGCAACAGCTTGTCCTTCTGGTGAAGTAGAATCATTCAAACAGATGGATTTGTTTTGGAGTAAACTTGAGCAGCATTAGTGTCAAGACGTTGCCTGGCATCAAATATGTTTCTGTTCAAACATTTCAATTCTATTGTATGTGAATTACAACTAGTGATAATAAGCTTCAGTATGTCAGCTTAACGGAAACCATTTTGTTAGCAATAGAATATGCTTTAAGGATTGAATAGTTTATGGTTATAGGTGCAAATGTGCATCTGTCCATTTTTCAAGGCTAAGAAAACTGAACAAGTCAGCTTTAACACATTACGCGGAGCTTCAATATAGTTCAAACCAGAGCGCTGTCGGACGTGGTATTCTTAAATTCACATGCACAACTTGTTGCAATTTTCAAGTCTATGACGGGCAAAGTATGTGGGAGAAAACGTGTCGTGCGAATGCACTTCGGGAAAGGTTATTTTGTTCAAGTTCTTGCCACGATCTTGTTTCCACTGTCTAATGCGAGAACTGTGTCCTAAGCTGTAGACTAATCTGCATCCTCTGGTTGAGAAGGACCGGGAACACCAGGTCTGGCGATTGAAGACACCTCTGTCATGGAGCTGTTTAGGAATATGCTTGATAACTTTATGGGAAGTGGTCCCAGAAAATATTTAGTGGCCGGGAGGAGGACGTCAAAGTCCCGTCATTCTAAATCCCAAGCTTTCTTGGTGGTTGGGAAAGTAACACCTTCCCGTCAATAGAAGTTAGCTATTTTTGACTTTCCTATTTGGCCTTGAAAATTAATAGGAATTTTATTTATGAGGCAGAATCTTTCCACCTGTTTTCCTTGTGTACTTCGTCAATGGTATAAACACATGGAGGAAGTGCCAAGATTTTTACCTAAAGCAGAGCTGGCTGTTAGAACGTTAAGATCAAGATCTTATAAATATATTATTCATGTTGCAATGATTTATTTCTTGCTCCGGTGCGATATGGTTGCAATTTGGGTGACCTTGAATTATTTTGTTAACGAAGGTTTTAGCATAAAAGAGCTATAGAGCTTTTAGATCAATAATTTTGCAGTTTCTCCAGAGAAAATGGTCATTTTTTAGTAAGGTACGGTTTCACTTCGGGCTATATTGCAGTGCTTCCTCAACATACATGCTGGGCTCTTTTACGTAAGAAACTGTCCCAAGTCCTTTTAGTATCCTGATAGATGGTTGGCTGTTCCATGCCTATTTTGCACCATTTAGTTGCTTGTCTGAGAGTTGCTTTTCGTGAAAACGATGCCGCTGAATGTTGCCCCTTATGTTCACTGTGCTTGGTAGAGTTGATATATCGTGAAACTCAAATTATGTTCCTTTGTTTATTTGCTTCTAATGATGGTAATATCCAGACCAAATCTTTGGGTGATCATAATCTTTGTTAGTGATAAGATAAGAAATTATATAAACCAATTGGCAGGATTCCCTTTCATGAGACATACCCAGGTGATATAAGATAAGCTGATATTTCTGACAGCTTTTAAGGAGCTCTTTATCTGTTATTAGTCTTTATGATTTGCATTTTGTTGGTAACCTAACTTTTGCGCTGAAAATTCAGTGCAAAGAAGGAATTAAAGTGGAACGAACCTGTTTTACCCTCGACCTGTAAAATTCATGTTAGTTTCTGAACCAGTCAATAAGAACTTAAAATTTGGATGCACTCGAAATTGTTCTGTTGCTTGAGGAGTAAGTAAGAAGCAGTTTAACGTTTCACATTTCTATAATTTCTAAACTTGCTTTTTGGTGTTATTTGTTGCAGTCTCTTTCAGTGTGCTTAGATTGAACCATCAACGTGAGATTAAGAATTGAGATATCTTTATTGTAGAATGTGAAGTATAGGCTAAGGAGCTTGTTTTGGTGTAAAATTTATTGAGACTCACCGTATAATCAATTCATTGTGCAGAAAAATAGCCTCTGATGAGATTGTACTGTCACTGTACACTGAGATGAAATCATGCAACTGCTGTCATAGTGTATTTGATTATGTAGGTTCTTAATTGTGAAGTATGTTAAGCACATTGCATGATTGGATTTATGTAATCCAAAATTGAATTAACCTTGTCTTGTCCACTTGTAATATGGATATATCTCTGAGTGCATCTTCTGGCAGCTGGTGCAATTATTATGGTTTGCCTCTGAAAATGCAAACGGTTTTGAAGTTTTTATGAAAACTGGTGCGGGTACGGGGATACGGGTACGGACACATCAATTTTTAAAATTTTCGGACAAGCAGACACGGCAAAATTTATATTTTAAAAAATGGTAAAATTAATAGTTCACTCTTACAATCTCGTAAGAAAGTTTGTTTTATCACAAAAGTGCTGAGTATTTGAAAGGATTGTTCATGGAAATAATTGGATGCATCAGAAAAAATTGATAAATAAAAAAAAATTAAATTAATGACTTTTATTTTTTGGCGTGTCCCAGCCGTGTCCCTTGTCCGGATCCGTGTGTCCAAATGTTGACAAGGATATGCGGGCTAATTTGCCGTGTCCGTGTGACATAGCATGCGCAACCTCTAAAGTGCTAATAAAAACACACTCAAGTTTCACGTTTCTGGCTTTCTGCCATTTAAATCCTGAATTACATATAAAAGTGGCAGTTCAATGAAAGAAATTTAAAGCTAATGTTTGTTACTTTGTTATACCTGCAAAAGATGAGTGCCTTTTTGACAGTTAAGCATATGCTTGCAGTTTGCCAGTATGCCAGGTTTCCCTTTTTGGAGCATCTTTATTTTCCATAAATTCTAGAGCTACAGTATTTCTTGCGACTCCATTTTTGTATTTGTAGGCCAAAATATCTTACATTGCTGCTGCATTGATGATGTGGCCTGCAGAATTTTCCAGGGATGGTTCACCATCCAAAGGATCCCCATTTTTCCATCCAGGCCTACTAGCTGAACTTGATGCTCTTAGATTGGACCTGTCATTGGAAGTTGAGAAGCGAAAGAAGGCAGAAGAAGCTATCGAGCACATGCATGCTCAGTGGAAGAGGATTGCCAAGCAGTTGTCTCAAGTAGGTTTTGCATTTCCTATCCCTGATGAGTCTGGAAATTTTATACAAGGGAACGATGGCATCGAGTTGTTGCTCCAGCAAATTGCTGTTGCAAGGCTTGTTGCTGAGGCTGTTGGAAGGGGTGTTGCTCGTGCTGAAGCTGGAGCAGCAGCTGAGGCCCTTATTAATGCCAAAAATGTGGAAATTGCAAGGCTTCGTGATAGACTACAGTATTATGAAGCTGTGAATCATGAAATGACACAGAGAAATTTGGAGAACTTCGGTATGTCTTTTGTACTCCAGATTTTATGCTTTACTGTTGACAGTTTTTTTTTTTTTTGGACGTACTTTACAGTTTGATGTGCTAGTTCTTTTGAAATCCTTTTACAACATAGAAAGTTGTTCAAGAGCCTCTCTGAATCAAACCCTGTAGAAGGTAAGGCCTCCCACCTTTTACTAAAGTCAAAAAACAAAATTGCTAAACAAATTAGGACCCGAAAACTAGAAACAAGTTATCTAGTATGTAAATGTTAGTAAGCATAGCAACAACCTCAAAAGAAGGGTTGATTCGAAGAATAGAAAACCTGTGCCGAAGACGCCTCACATTAGCAAAAGCACAGCAAAAAACTACCATATCTTCTAGGTATCCTTTTAGCCAATTTAGCCATTTCTTATTATCTGAGACATTGAAGAAATTCATTTGGGCAGAATCTACATAGGAGCTCAACACCTCTTCAAGCAAGGTTGATTCAGCCCTATTTCAAAAGGGGAAAAGTAGCGCACATTGAATTGGACCTGCCCATTGACCCCCTTCTGAACTGCAGCAACTGCTGTCCGAATAGCCTCCTTATGACCAGCCATCAGCTGAATGCATAGGTCTTTGTCATGGACCCTTAGCCATTGGTCCACAATAAAACCACTATGTAGCCATCACTTGAGCTCCCTATGGTTCGAGAAATTCACCCTAATTTTGGGAGAGAAACAGTCCCGACAAGTCAGCCAGATGCTAGAAGGCAAGTTATCAACGCTGGAGCTGTCCCCTTCGTGCAGTCTAGCGTTCAAAAGCCTTTCACTCTTGCACATACATACACACATACTCTTATGCTTCACTCTTTGGTATGCCAATTATGCTCTCCCACTTCAAGTTATCGCACACCTAATTTTTGTCCTGCTGTTGTCAAGTTTTTTGTTCATTGGCTGGTGGATGCATTGTGGGGTTTTTGCTAATTCGTTTCACTGAAAGCTGGTGCATGTGATGTCACTTTGCAGAGGCAGCTCGCAGATTTAGACAGAGGAGAAGGGTGGTAAAGAAATGGTTTTGGAGTTGTCTTGGGTTGTCAGTGTCGGTCGGAGCTTGCTTACTTGCCTACTCGTATCTACCTCACGTGGGTTCAAGATCATTAGCATCCACTGGTAGCTTGGCTGATTTGGAAACAAGCAACCTGGAGAGCACGAGCGAGCCTTAGCCCACTACCTAGCTGAATTTCGTCGATGATCCATTTCTGTATCTCATTGGGCGTCGAATTTACAGGTGAAGTGAAACTGTTTTAGCGTGCTAACCTTAGGCAACCATTAACCAGCCAATGCTAACTGTTGGCAACAAAAGAGTCGTCGTCGTCTGTACAAGAAAGATACATTGATCCAGCAGCTCACTGTAAACTGAGTTGCAGACTGCCCTTTGCAGTCTCTGTTGTTTCATGTTGCTTACAGGAGGAAGAAGAAAAAATAGAATTCTTTCTCCATTAATTCCTTGTCAATAGCAAATGATACGACAGAATTTAATCCATGTTAGAACAGTGCTCATCTTTTCTCTTGTCCTTTCCACTTTGTCCGCAGTCTTACAAACTATACACTAAATAACTAATTACAATCAAGATGGTCGTTTCTCCGCTGCATCCTTTACCATGTAAGTTTTCAGGAATGAGCAACTATGGAACAACGATATGTTTGGCTGGTGATCAGTTCTGCTCTCCGAGGCAGCTTCGGGCTGGTGAGATTAAATGAGATGGCAACATGATGGCAACATGTTTGGCGATTCTTCTTTCTGTCGCTGTTCGAGAACGCTATAAACCTTTTAAACCCGACTCGTGAAAGGGTTGAGCCATGGGAAGCTGATGAATATGTGGATCAGACAACAATAGGAGAAGTTTGATATTGAACCAAAACTCGAATTCTTTAGCAGCTAGCCTATATCTATTATTGATTGTGGAGTTACACCATAAGACTTGCTCTTATACCTACCTACTACCATTATCTTTATACTTTTTATCGACTATGCTCAAGGCTGAACATAGCAATTTGATCGAGGGATGTCAACATATCATATTCGAAACAGAGTTATTCCTCACCGTATTTGATTTATCAGATATTCAAGTTTTTTGGATTTGAATCTGAAAAACGCAAAATCTAATACTGTATGATCTAATTTCTTAATCTGCTTTTTTTTTTTTTGCATATTGACTTTTTTGAGTAGTTTGGTTGAATAGTTCGATCCTAATATGATCCCTTGACATCTTTAGGGATGCTAATATATCTAATTTTGGTCCGAATCAATGGATATATGGAGAAAATTTTAATATTTGATTAAGAAATCAGATTATATTCAGATTTGAGGGATGGCATCTATTCAGATTTAGACTTAGATATACATAAACATCCGATTTGGATCTGATTATGATTTAGTTTTAAATGAATATCCTGTACGAAATGCTTTTATATTTTGAAAATCAGTAGGATTTGGATTCAGACATGAATGTAAAAATCAGATTTGGATCAGATTGTGAAATCAAATTTTTGATTTATTTATTTGCATTCGAATCGAAATTCAAATATGTGAATATCCAAAAAATGGGATACAATTAGAGGTATATCTATTTTGAATCCGATCCATTGACATCCCTACTTACCACCAAATGGGTGATAATTGAAGGGTTGCCACAATTGAGACGCATAATTAATCAACTTATTTTCTGATCCAAATCCAACTCCAGTCAGTATTTTGGGTTGGATCCGTCAACTTTCCCATCCATGGTCTGACCCGATCCATTATTAAATAATGGAAAAACAAGATCGAGGTTTGGACCTGACGTAATTCGTGATTTAACTCACGCACCCTCGCAAAGTCGTTTTCGTCTCCCATTCTGATTGGTCGGCCTCCACCTAACACAACTCCAACATCAAACCTAACCAAAATACAAGAACCTACAAATCCAAACTTTCCATTGCTTCAGAAAAAGCTAACTCAAGGAGATGGATTTCAGGCGAAAAGTCCAAATTGCCTCTGGAATTTCCATTCCCTTACGAGGAAAAAGCCACTCGTATGCCCAAAAGAAAACATTGGGCAGAGGCAACTTGGAACAACTTGATATTCCAAATAAAAGGAAATCAAACAACAACAAGGCTTAATGGCGTTCCGGTAAATGAGGGTGAAAATTGGGACCATCTTGAGTGCAAAGAATTAATTACTAATTAGTAAGCAGATTTAGCACATAATCTAAGATTAAGAGGAGTCAAAGGGCCAACAGATTTTGAAAAATCTCGGGAATGTCCTCCTACTTGCTCACGCGCTTCCCACCTACCACCTTCCTTCCGTTCCCGCTTCCCCCTCAACCCTTCGCCCGCGGCTGCAGATATAAATAGTAGACGCTGCTTCCGGAGAGGGTCATGCCAGAGATCCATTCGATCTCTGTGCATCGCTTCGGTGGTACCTCATCGTGCCTTCTCTCTCTCCCACCACTTTGACGCTCCGCGGCCGGAAGTCCAACTCCGTAAGGGGAGGTTCTTGTCCGGACTCGGCGGCGGAGCGGCTGGAACGTCGGTCCTCGCAAATCGGATTTTCTTTCCGTTTTGATTTCTACCGGCGTTTGTTAGAGTATTTTCTTTTGAAACTGGCGTTTTTATGGCACTAAGGGTTCCGATCCCGGCCGGAACTGGACCCGGTGATCGTAAGGTTTCCTCCGGCCAGGTCAGATCCGCCCGGCCCGCGAGTGTTAGGGCGTCCTCCGCAGGCGCAAGCGGTGTGAAGCAGAGAAGCTTCTCGCCGGTGAAGGAACAGGCCGCCTTCGCGACGCATTTGGGCTTGGAAATGACGGTCCTGGAGCTCGAGCGGCTCTACAGTGCCGTGGATCCGGCGCTTCGTAGCGCCGGACCGGGCAGTCCCGCCGGTTTCGGGTCCTCCGGTAGGCCCGTGCGCGTCGCGTACCAAGGCACTCGGGGGTCTTACTGCCAGGAGGCCGCGATGAGCGCGTTCGCCACGTGCGACGCCTTCCCGTGTTACCAGATGGAGGACGCATTCCAGGCGCTTCTGGAGAAGACCGCCGACCGGGCCGTCATCCCCTTCGAGAACTCCGTCGACGGAGTAATTTACCGGAACCTCGATCTCCTCCTCCGCCACAACGTCAGCATTGTCGGCGAGCTTCTCGTCCCCGTGAACCACTGCCTACTCGCCGCCCCGGGAACCTCCCTCTCTGGCCTGAGGCGGATCGCAAGCCACCCCCAGGCTCTCAGCCACTGCAGGTCCCGAATCGAGGAACTCGGCGTCGAGGTAGAGGAGGTCTCAAACTCGGCCGAGGCGGCCCGGTTCCTTTCGGAGAACCCGGTCTCCGATACGGCCGTCATCGGAAGCAAGATCGCTGCGAGGGAGTTCGGCCTGCACATCCTGGAGCAGAACTTCCAGGACCGGAACGAAAGCAACGTGAACCGATTCTTTCAGCTATCCCTCGACCCGGCTTTCCCTTCCCCTGGTACTCCAGGAGTCCGGAAGACTACCATCGCGTTCTCTCTCAAAAACGCCGTCTCGGACCTCTTTCGGGCGCTTTGGCCGTTTGAGAGCCGGAATATCCCGGTTACCAGCGTCCAGCATCGACCGAACCGGAAGAACCCTGTTCGCGTGGTGGGAGGGGGAAGCGAGACGGTTCGGTACTTCGACTATGTCTTCATCGTCGATCTGCAAGGTCGCGCGTCCGATCGTGCGGTCGAGAGGGCTCTCGAGCAGCTGAAAGAGATCACGGGCTTCCTTCGGGTTCTCGGCACCTATGCTTCCCGCTAAAACATACATTTTCCTCTCTCCTTTTCTTTATTCAATGCCATGCCTGCTGAAACAGGCCTTTTCTTTCCCTCGTTTTTTCTTTTTTTTCCTTATGCCGTGACTGTAAGTATGTCAGGAATAAGATTCCTAAGAAGAAGACTGTGTAAATAACTTTGTGGAATAGTCGCTTTGTGAATCATTTCAAGTGAAAACTTTCCGAAAAATCATTTCAAGAGAAGAAACTCGTTTCTCATGGAAAAAGCCCGGAAATATATTACGACTTCATACAAGTATGAGATACATAAAGGAGAAGTTTTGGTAGGCACGCTAGAAAAAATCATAAACCGAAAAAAAAAATATTGAATACATCTTCGGCATTTGGATCTCTTTATACCCAATACCTGGAACGTATTTAAAAACGTCAAATCGGTTAGCTTTTTGTTTGCGAACTGAATCAGTTACATGATATTCCTAATAATGTTGAGTTGCATGGAGTTATAAAGATTTGGTTAACCTTGTGTAAACAAATTACATATGCTTCGAGAAAATTAACTCAGAAAGTCAGGCACTTTCCTTGGATCTTTCTCACCTCCAAAAATGGTAACTTTTCCTGTAATTACCGAACAAAGTTATCAGAATCTTCAACAGAATCAATGATATAAGACTCCACAGCAATCTTTGAAGTTGCTTTTGACTGTATTAAAAGCTGTGCTTTGAATGATCCACAGTTAAACAAACTGGGATCTCAATAATGTTGATCTTAAACCTATCTTACATATAAAAGACCATGAATTTAAGATTGAATGAAACAAAGATTAGTTCAGTAATCCTAAATAACACAATTTACAAAGATCAGGACAGAGGGTAAAGTTCTAATGCAGGTGGGTGGTTGGTAAATAACGAGACACCTTGAACAAGATACAGAAGTTCTGAGCCTTCACGGAGAAGAATCGAGGAGAGTCTGAGTACAGATATTTTCCTCTAATGGGCATTCGACCTACGTAATCACGTACGTCATTCTACTGTAAATCGTGACATTTTAATGCCATTAAAAAATGTAGATCTGATAGCTGACAGTTTAGCCATCATCTTGCCTGCATAGCTTTTCCCCACACCCGCATAAAATCTCGTGCCAGGCAATTCAATGCGTGGAAATCATTAAATATATCACGTTGCAAAATCATTAAATATGTTCGAAACCATGGGCCAGGGCCATAGCTCTAGACGTTCAAAAAAATCATTTTATATAATTTATGCATGGAATTGAAAGTGCCAACTAGATCATTTATACGGGAAAACACAGAAGGAGAAGGAGGAACAAGATCTATCTCATGCTTGGAGAGCCTGCAATCTGCGAAGAAAATGAAACGATCTAACATGTGAATCAATTAGAAATTTTTAGTTACATTAAGGTATCATCTTCATCAATAAGATTTTTTTTATTATGTAAATGTAGGTTCCTTCGATGATTTTTTCTTATAGTCATAAATAATATTTCGAAGTTTTAATAAGTGAGGTTTTTTTTTCTGTATAATACTATAAACTTGAAAAAAATATGGTAAAATTTTAAAAATTTTGAGAAACTAAAAATAAAAAAAATAAGAGAGAAACTAATAACACAAACATCAAAAGATAAGTAGAATTGCAACAAATAAAAAATAAAAAAACCGTTTTGATATTAAAAAACTGAAAAAAATAAAAAAATTGTAAAAGCAAAAAAAACGTGTTAAAAACATGCTTTTTTCATTTTTAACATTTTTATAAAAAAAATGTGTTTTTTTAAGTTTTAGACGACCATTCAATTTATCACAAATTTTTTTCATTTTTTTGAAAAAACATTTTTGTGACTATGGACTTTGCACACACTTGCGTTTTATTTTTCTGTTCAACATTAATGTACTAAGATGGCGGTGCACTGATCATATTTTTTTTTTATTTTTAAATTTGGTAGCTAAATATATGCAGTCAAAGTGTATATAGTGCTCTAAACTGATGGTAGTTCACAGGTTGTGTATCACTACCTTCATTAAAGGAAGGTGTACATGCAACTGTAGCAACCCCGTCCCCTTCTCATGTGACGAGCGACGAGGGTAATACTGACCCAAGCAATAAGACAGAACGGTGCACACGTTCCATGATAGATTATCAGCCATTTCACCAAACCCTCAACTACTTAATGTCGACACCCTAAATGTCGACACCCTTGCATCCTTTTTGCACAACGACATTAAATTACAGTCTTTTATGTCCAAAGCAATTACACCAGGCGTCAAAAACTTGCAGGTATATATGTCCAACTGAACAGTGATCTAATTTGTTTTTTCTCTTAATCAGCGCCACGCCAAAGCTCTAGGCCTCTGTCCCAGTTTACATCCTAAAAATACAGAATCCATTTTATCACTAGTTCCATGAGAAATCAAGGGTGAAAGTAGGTAGACCAAGTATTTAATGTTAATGTGTCTTAAATATCCCAGTTTCACGGTTTAAATAATGTTCTGGTTGAGATTGCAAACACAATCATGCATGGTACTTGAGTTAAAGGGTGTACTATAAGACCACTAGTATTCCAAAACAGTCGCGGACCTTGGAGCGGGAAAGGAGATGACTTTGCCTCTCAAAGACCGCCAAGTGCCAGGTACCATTCTGGTTAAGCATCATTTGCCTGCTCTCAGAATTTCTTGCATGAAAAGGAAGATAATCCAAACACAATTGAGCCTAATTCCTGAACAAAAGCTTGCTAAATTATGTCCCTAGCCTTTCATTTAAAATAAAGGTAAGCAGCACCATTTAGCTAAAGAAACTGATAACATCAAGCCTCCTAAGGTCGTGCTTGACACCGCTGTCACGACTAAGGAACAGCAAATTTTGTTTATTAAGAACAAGAAAAAAGCTTTGGCTTGATGCCATCAATTTGAAGTTGGGTCCTGTTTTTTCCTCAACGGCGAAAAAAACCTTTTATGACCGGAGCACTTAATGGACCAACCCCACACATTTCAAAATTCAAACTACCCCAGCACCCTCTCCCTCGGGTTGATTTTTCATTAAATTTTTCAATCGGTTTCACAAAGAAGCTAAATGTGTCGACACCAAAAAGGAGGAAAACCCAACGTTTCCTTACAAGATCAATGCGGAAAAGCGCAGAAGAGAAAATCTAATTCACCTTCATTTTGACCAACACATGGTAAAGGATATCATCTGCCTTCATTAAAAAAAAAAAAAAAAAAAGATTTTGGTTGCAATTATTTGAAACATTGATATCATAAAAAAAGGATACTTTCGAACGCCAACTTTTTATAGTATGAGAACATCACATATTAAAGTATCATTCTATTAGTATGGACTTGTAGCATTCACACCCTCTCTTGGACCAGGAAGCAAATCTCTAACGGCATGACAAACCTTACGCCGCATGACCCACCAAGCCTGACTACTGAATCCCGTTCAGGGTACATCAGATGGTAAGTGCTAATTAAAATTGCATGATGATTGACACAAATTATTCTTTAGCTTGTAAACAAAATTTCTTCAACTTTTTTGTACGCTACGGTCGAGATTAAGCTAGCACGTGAAACCAGCACTGCCTCATAGCGAGTCAATTCCTATCGGACAAAAATTTATGAGGTGAGGGGCCAAACTCAGGAGAGTCATAAGCTTCATAACTAACCGAGTCGATCCATGTAAAAGCCTGTAAACTTATAATATAATAATTTAAAACAACCACCGAAATGAAAATGCAAACCTGAAAGATGTTTATGTTCACGTGCACGCTTCCTTGTTTTCGCCTCACGCAAACTCTTCTATCACAAAAAAACGGTCGAGTTATAATCTTATTGTCGTCATGTACAATTAAAAAGCATTTAATATTGTTACGAATACATGTTTATTATTTATTTTTAATAAGTTAACGAAAAGTTTAGCCTCCCCAGTCACCAAGTGATCTCGTCCAAATTGTTTAAACGACTTTATCCGATCCAATACTGAGATCATATGGTTGAGCATAAGCTGCTCAAAAGAAGGGCTCAAGCCCTCCCCAGTCCCACCTTCCTCCCGGCCTTGGGGTCCAGGGAACGTCCACTGGATGCAATTTTTTCAACAACTTTGGCATTTAGAAGAAAAAACTTTTGGTAACTTTTATGTTTGTAACAGTGCAGCAAATTTGAGATCCCTATCTCCGAATTATTGGCTACTACTAAGAGAAGGCCCCATCCAAATCGAGTCATCCCTCTACAGAGTGAGCCCCGTAGCGGACAGCACGAGAAATCCATGAAAGCCATGGCATTTCTCTTAGAGAAGTGAGACCAACAAATTTCACAAAGCTCATCTGCATTCAAGGTGATACAGAAGAGTAGAAACTGCAGTGTGGACATCACTGGGAGCAGTTATGTTACCGATGACGATACCAAATAACGAAATAAGATAAATGAACAAATTGACTGTTGATGAATGACAGTTTTCTGGCCGATACAGACACAACAAATAGTAATAAAAATGCAATTAGGTAAAAAAATGATAGAGACGACGCATTAAACAAGTAATACATAAAGAATATAATCTCAAATTTTAGAGAAAGATGAGATGCAGAATCAGACAACATTCAATATATGCCATAGCCAACTCTTATCCACAGTTCATGTTCATATGAAAATCAGATTCTCTAATTTAGCCTCATCTGACCCATTACTAAATATAAAGCAACTGTAATTGTTGCAGAAATGTGTTTTTCAATTTTATTTCCTGCAACAAATAGGTGCCTAGATGTTCAAAGTTCCAAGTAAAATACAGAATTCGTTCATCTACTACTAACAAACCAAGACATTGCAGAAGCGAAGAAAATCAGAATATCATAAGTGTAGTCCAGTTTCAGACAACAAAAAGGCCATCCAATCCTGGGAGGGAGATACAAACCAAAAGTACAGGAATCAACCACAAAACATCAAGGAAATAAACATACATAGAACCAAAAGGAAAAAAGAATAATTGATGGCAAATTCTCATTAACTGTCACAAATCAGCTACATATCGAAACCAATCAACAATGTGACAATATTTCAAATTGAACAGATTATGTTTTGCAAAGCACTGCAAGCGAGGACAAGCAATCTTATTTACAATATCAGACTATCAACTTCCTGATGTTGTCTAGCTGCCTTGATGAAAGTCCAATGCAAGATCGTGCCATGACTCAGTATCAAGTGGTTGATTCTCCTGGTCTGGAAAGGAGAAATGTTATCAGAAAAAACTTGGAAAAAACAGTAAAAGAAAAATTGGTGCTACTTGCTGCATATCACGTTTGATATGTATAAGGCATGTGAAAATAAAACATATTTATTATTTATAAACAAACCAAGACAGAGAAACATTTTCATTTTAAAGAAAGCTCCAGGTTTCCCATTATCAAATAATGGTTTTTCTCATAGTCAGACCAATTGCCTTAAGAAAAAAAAAGGAACTTCAACAATGATCAAAATTATGGAATGAAGGCTAATTGAAGGAACACCTCTTTAACGAAAGTAATCAGAAACAATTCAATCATTGCTAAGTGTCAAAATTAGAGCATTACTTGTTTCTTCAGTGTCATCAGTTCTAGCAGCTACAACAGGAGGTAATGGAACATCTGCAACAATAGGAGATATTGTCATTGTTATGAAGAAAGAAAAAACAACTGCCTAAAACATCAAAAGAATTTGCTCACAAGTACCATCGTCAGGTAAGGTGTCCCTCATCCATTCTTCATCAACAATATCCAATAATATGCCAATGTTAAGATGCTCTGCCATGTTCTTGCTGAAGTGTCAAATAAATGAACGTCATTATCATGGTCAGTGTAATCATCACGCAAGCACAAAAAAGCACCAGCAAATAAATATTATGCAGTTGCAAATACAAAGCAAATATACAAAACCTACATAATACTTGTAATCATTTAAAAAATGGAAGGTAATGATGAACTAAGATCACTCAGAAGTCGGAACCAAAAAACATTAAAGTTAAAGGAATAAAAGTCATAAACTTGATGTAATTGCAGTTACCAGACCTTCATAGGAAGAATAAAGAAAACTGCTACACTACGGACCTGCACAAATGTTAGTTTTCTAGTATGTATACACAAACACTAGAGACAGATCGAAAAAGAATTAACCAAGGCTGCGAAAGGCAGGAATCATCCAAATTTCAAACTGTTAATCGAAAGTTTAAAAAATAAAATGTGAACTTTTTCCAAGCCAAAATCTGTGAATTGCTTCTTCTTTCTGTAGAAAGATATCTAAGAACTAACGTGTTCATACTATTTCATAGATTTCATGTTTTCATTGGTCAGTGATGCTTAGTGGCCATATCTAGAACCGCTTTTTCTTATGGGAAAACGAAAGTTCTTATAACAATCACAATATTCAGATATTAAATTTCAATAAAATGTTAAAGCATAAACCATACTGTCATGCCATGATAGGAGCAAAAAAGCCGATTCTAAGAAATCTCGTTCTCTTTGTGTTGAGGCCTTCAGAAACCTAGATTAGATCATGTAAATCTAATGTACATGGTGAAAATGTGCTCAAGAGTGCAGACAGAGAGGGGAGACAGACAGAGAGATCGGGACAGAGGAAGAGGGACGACACGATTTGGGGGAACAGGGAGAGAAAGGGTGAGGGGGACTGAAGGCGAGACGAAGAGAGGGTGAGTGAGGAGCGCGGGAGGAAGAGAGGGCTCGGGCGAGACAGGGTGAGAAGGAAGGGGGAAACAGATGGGAGAGAGAAAAACCTAGTTACCCTAATGGCCGCCGCACTGCACCGCAGCCGCCGCCGCTGCTCCTTCCTCCACCTTCTTCTTCTCTGCGTCGGATGCTCACCTGCAGAATGAGAGGGCAACGAAGAGGGAGACAGAGAGGAAGAGGAGGAAGGCGAACCCGCGTCGGGTCGTGACGGCGTACCCTTGCTGTGAACTTTTATATGCAATTTAGATTCTTTTGTTAACGACACCTTATAGTTAAAACAAACCCGACACTGATGAGAGATCAGATATCATCATTTTCCCTAGATTTGGAATGCCAAAGTAAAGCATGTGCATGCAGGCATGCAGCGAATGCATGATGATCCCACAAGCAAGCACCTCCAAGGAATCCCCGATAAACATTTTCTCATAATAGCTAACAGTTCTTACTCATCTAAGGCGATCTTGCTTTGTGTAAATAAAAGGTCCTGCTTTCCTTTATTAACAATTTTCAGTATCATTGAGTATCTAGTTTATGAACCACTCTATGTAAAACACAAAGACTGTCGGTGCATGGAGTTTACATAAGTTTACAAAGCAAAGGCTGATCAAATAGCACTAAGCAACACTTCAATTGTAAAATCAAGAAACAGTAAATTGTTTTATTAGATAACAAGTCTAATCCAGGTAATCCGCCCTGCTTAATAATCCCTGACATCCAAACCTGAAACCTAGGAAACAGGTTTTCAGGTGATTCACCTACATTTTGAAGGCTGCGCTATACATGAGCAAAGAATGATGCACGAGAAGATAAACTCAGCGGCAACTTCTCCAAGTTAATCAATAGCAACATTCAACCTACATTTTATGTTCAAAAGCAAGGCACACGGACTAAGTTTCCACGGCAATCTTGCTGAGATTGCGGCAGAATCTGCGACAAGTCCAATGCATGGAAGGCGAGGGAATTAAAAGTGGCCTCTCCTGATCTCAGAAAACCTAGCCCAAACCAGAAGCACTTTGGAGATCCGATCGCGAGCATCACCCTCTAAAAATAATTGCAACGAAGAGAAATGTGACCCTCCCACGGGAAAAACTAACAAGAACAAGCTCCATGGATCCAATACTACCGAAACAATTAGCCCCAAATCCCTCATGATCTCAGATGAATTCCGAGTTTCCAATCAAGATTTCAGATCATTACAGCAACAAAAAACTGGATTGATGATCGGAGAAACAAATAAACGAGATACATCAATCTAAGCGCAAAAGGGAAAACCCTAACACTAAAGATAACTGCATCGCTTCGGGTTAAGAGAACAAAATATCTGATCGTGGAACTCTGTAATACCTTGGGTACAATTACAAAGAGTGGCGGCACTTGCTCTCGCTTTCTCTCCCTAAACAAAGAGATGGCGATCAGAGTTTGATTGCTCGAGAGGCAGACGCCTCGCGCCTTCTTTTTAGCGCCATCGCCCTTTTCAGATTTGGGCTTCATATTTACAGAAAGGCACCATGCTTTTTCACGTAATGCCCAGAGGCACCTATCGATCCGCTGGCGTGGCGATACAATGTGTATCAGTTTTCGTACCGATATGCAGACGCCGATTCTGACCACTCATGCACAAACGAGTCGGATACGCTTTGAACTTCGCCAGATTCGGACCCTGGTTCAGATCTGATAATTCCACACATCTTTGCAACAATTGAACAAATTAAGCAGGTACAAACTACTTCTGGATTGGATGTTGATCCAAACCTAACTCGATCCAATGAAGAATGCTGACCTCAAATCCGAGTTATATTCCACCAATGAATCCAAACATATGCCAAAATCCGAGTCCAAGATTCGTTTGCCCACATGAGCTCTCGCAGTCGGGTTTGAACATATAACGACCCATTTGAATCGTCCCGTTTAAATCAAAATCGATGGCAATTCCGTGGCCGATTCGAGAATGGCATGTACGAGCTTTTTCTAATGGTTTTAAGATTTTTTTTTGTGTTTAAATTTTTTTATATATTTTAAAAAAAATAATTTTTAATATCTTGGCTGTTTTACAACCAATTCAACCGGATTCTCTCTCTCTCTCTCTCTCTTAATGTAAGTTTATCTACTAGTTACTAAGCAGATTGGAATCAAAAGCAGATTGTAAATTTACCACTCGTTGTGAGAGTTGAGTTCTATTCGTTGATGTACAGAAAAAATCCCAGTCTATAACTTTCTTACGCTATAGTTGTTCGTTAGAAAGGGAATATGCAATATATACCATAGCGACAAAGGCCCAGCAAAGACGCCGCGGTGGATTGATTGAGCCAGCAATTCGAAGAAGGTGCAGAACATATTTTTCACTACAAGACCAAAGTGGTGGAGGCAGAGACCTTTCTGATGATGTGCAAGGAAGAGAAACCAAAGGAGGGCTCGAGGCGACGATGCCACAACCATTGTTGACAAATGAAAGGATGCAGTTAAAGGAAAGCGTGAAGCGAAAGCGAAAGCAAATTTTAGAAAAGAAAAGCAGAATTCCTGATTACTACGTCTTTGCAAGTTCGTTCATAAATTCATAATGGTCATCTCTTTCAAAAGCAGAATTCGTGATGACCATGTCTACAGGAGTAGTTTGCTCATAAATTTCAATATAAGAGCCAAGAGCAGGAGCTGAACAACTCAAGGACATCTCTCCACAGGCATAGTTCATGTCAACAGCAATGCCGGGTTTACAGAGTCTCACCAACTCAGGTGAAAGAAATAACCAACTTGGCGACCCAAATCTCCGGCAGATTTTCGGTATACAATCTGAGGTGGGAACTACCCTACACTGCTACAGGCAACAATCCACTTACCAAAACTCCCAGAAACGAGCAGAGTCTTCCTTGCCCCATCTTTCCAGAAGACGCACGCCCTCCTCATTCCAAAGAACGAAAATTGGTGATCATTTACCAAAAAGAACGTCCAAGACGCTTCGGAATACCTGGCCTCTCTTGCTCAACTGCGGCCTGGCGGTCGACTCGTCCGGCCGGAACCCCTTGGCTTTCATCTGCTCCAGCAGCTCCCGCGCCTCGTCCGCCTTCTGCTCCCGACAGAACGCCTCGAACACCGGCACATACGTCGCGGCGCACGGTTGGATACCCTGCCCCAGCATCTCCATCACGTGCTTCTTCGAGTCCTCCAGCCGGCCCTCCTTCGCCAGTCCCCTGATCAGAACGTGATAGGTATAAGCGTTCGGCCTGACGCCGGAGGCGAGCATCCTCATGTACGTCTTGAGCGCCTCCTTGGACTGGGCGGCGTTCGCGTAGGCCTCGATGACGGCCGTGTGCGCGACGACGTCCGGCATGTTTCCTTTGTCCTTGATGACGGCGAAGAGCTCCAGCGCCTCGTGCGTCCGCCCGTCCTTGGAGAGGAAATCGAACATCTTGATGGCGTTAGATGTCAGGCCCTCGGTCTTCATCTTGTGGAAGATCTCCTGGAGGTTACTGGGGTCCTCGGGATCCTCCACCACGGGCTTCTTGCTAAATGGATCGTAGGGAGGGGGAAGCTTGCTCTTGTCCATCTCCTTCGTATTCGCCTTCCCGGATCGTTCCTCGTCGTCATCATCTTCATCGGAATCGGAGAAATCGAACCGTTTGCTGGCGTTTCTGGTGGACGCTTCTCTGAGCACTCGCCGGAAACGGACGAAAAACCCCAACTCTGGCCGTAGTCCTAACCCTAGCTCTGGTTGTCTGAAGGGACGGGAGGATACTGGACCAGAGAATGAGAGAGAGGAAAAGGGAGAATATCGAAGGAGTCTGCGTAGATAGGGTTTAGGGTTTAAGAAGAGAGAGCGAGTGGCCGCCATGATCGCTTCCAGTGGCCAGGAGGAGGCGACTGTCTCAGAGTTGGATAGAGAAGGGAGCGTTCTGGAGCAATGAGGGGTAAAATGGGCAAACTTCCTCTCTCCCCCTTGCGAAAAATTTCAGAAAAAGTCCCAAACCTTCTGTTCTCATGAATAAGCCCCCCATAACTTTTTTTTTTCCGAAATCGTCTCCAATTTGTCTGCTTAGGCGTGTTATTCATTGTGTCGGCTCCTCTCTACACGATAGATCTCCCCCTTTTCTTTTCCCCATTGTTGTTGGTATAGAACTTTTAGGATATTAAAATTTTTAAAATTGAGATGCCACATGCATGCTTCGTCAATTTTATTTGCATTTCAAAATGTTACTCAATTTTAAATTATTATTAAATTTTTTTTTATGAAAGAACTGAAAGCTTAGTAGCACAGTTATTTTTATTTTTTATTACATTATTATAAATGATCCCATCAAAAGTTATTTGGGTCATAAAACTATAACATATCGTTTTCAAGTAAATTTATAAAACACCAATCTTTCAATTCATGGTAAATGTTTCCCTTTAAGAGCTAAAAAATATGTGTCATTACTGTACTCAAGCCCGCCCCGAGCCCATTTACCGGTGGGTTGGGCCAACGAGAATTTTCATGGGCTGCAAAGAGAAACCTTGGTCCAGTCCTAGCGCGGCTAAATTATGGATCGCATTCAACTCGATCCTCGGTTGTCAGATTTCCGGTCTATTATAAAAGCTCATGTCTTAGGTTATATAATTTTGTTAATTTGAAACGTAATACGGTTTTACTTTCACATGTATTTATGTTTTTAATATGCAAATCAACTTTAGCTTATATATTGCTTTGAACGCATATTTAAAGGTGAGAGACTAAGGGAGGGGTCACATGCGCTATAGTTTTAAATTTTAGAAAAATTTACTTGTCGTATATAAAAATTTTAAAAAATAATACTAAAACTTTTGACAAAATTTTAAAACTTTAATTCAGCGAATCGTTAAGAAAAGCTACTGTTTGATAGCAATGTCACATGGCATCTTCTTATTGTATTATTAATGTTTTTCTTTTCTTTATGAACGTACAGGGACCAACTCCTTCACCGCGAAGCAACCTTGAAGTGTCGAATCAACCCTTTGATCTCCCGTCCAACCACTACGAAAAGCCACTGATGTAGGGACTTCAAGGGGCTGGATTGGGATCCAATGTAGTAGTCGTTACCATGTCCAATTATTGAGGGTTTGGATAATGGATCCAAACACTGGAGCTAAATTTGGACCCAAATAAGGAAAAGCTATTGAAAGGTGGCGTGTAACTAAAATCCACACAATTGGTCTTTGACATAGCTTTGGAAGTTTTAAAGATGTTTGGGAGTAATTTTTGATGGAACAATGAAGTTTTGAATTTCATTTGATCACTTTATGTTATATAAGAAACACGAAATTAAATAAAGGCCAAAACTTGAAACTTACTTTTGCTGTTCAATAGAAACTTGTTCTTAGTTTGTATGAAGTTTATTTGGACGGCCAAACTCTCATGTGCACTTGATGATATTTTGAGATAAATCAAACTTATTTGGGACTGGCAGATCGAATTAAAATTCGAATCCACACCCAAATGCGATTTGGATAATGGTTTCGAACGGTGAGCCAACGAGTCCGATTGCCCAGCAAAGCAGCAGAGCAGAATATTCGAGGGGTACCTTCGTAATGCGACCGGGAGGACGACCCTTGTTGAGTAATTTCCCTGCTACGCGTCACCACCACGGTTACACGAGTACATTGCTTCTTGGAATGTGGTCTTCAAGGGGGAGGGGAGTGGCGGAGAGAGGGAACAAATAGGAGGGAGAAGAGGAAAAGGGAGGTGGAAGTTCTGGTGACGGGCGGAGAGAGGGAGACAAATAGGAGGGAGAAGAGGAAAGGGGAGGTGGAAGTTCCGGTGACGGCCGGAATGGGCCTCCTTTCCAACAAAGTTCAGAGGAGCGACCTGCAAACTGGCGATCACGTTTACTCTTGGAGGCACGCTTACATCTACGCCCACCACGGTCGATCCTGTCCCCCTTTTTCCTTTTTCCGTCTCCTCCTTAATTCTTTTCGAGGCTCTGCTCTCTGTTTGCTTTCTGTTTTTCCCTTTTTCTGTCGTCCAACACTCTAATTTGTTCATGGTAATGAAAAGGAAGACTGCAGATGTTGTTTTAACAAAAAGCAAAAACTTTTGGTGTTTTTCATTTTATAGCAAATGTACGGACAACTAATTGGGAACTCAGTATACGATTGTGGTTTTTCTTTGATTTAGGAGCTGGGTTGTGCATTATTTGCAGTAATATCATGGACCCGCCTAGTTATCCGAATGATTCTATGTTATGGAGAAGAATGAGATAGCCCACCTTTCAGGATATGTTGGTGTATTCAAAGATGTTCCCTTTAGTTATCTATCTTTTTATGGTTAGAGTTCATGGCGCTCATAGTTGAAGGAAGAATGCACTTTTTTTTTGTCTCTAATTTTATTTGTGTATTTCATGGAGCTCGTAATGATTGTCACGGTTTGTTGCCTGAGTAGAGTGTTGATGATCGATTATTTTCTTTGTGCTTATAATCATGTTGTATGAGTATACTTTCCTTCAACAAAAGAACAGAAGAGGAGGCGATTCCTTGTTATTTCCCTGTTTCTGATGAATATACACACAAACAAACTGTCGGGAAGATGGTCTGATGGCATGGCTATATTTTCATGGAAAATTTTCAGATATTGGTGATACTTTTGTAAATATTATATATCTCCATATTTAAAAGTATTGCGATTCAGGAGAACAACACATCGCATATAACAACAAACTGCTCCTTAAATATTTCTGGCACGTTTTATCCTATTCCTTTCTTAGGGTTTGCATATCCTATCGAACGTTATTAGTTGATTATTTTCTCATTTTTCTTCGGCACCGAATTTTGTGACATTGTGAAAAATGTATCATTTTCTAATATTGGAAAAAATGAAAAAAAAAGGTAACTAAAAAAGTTTCAAATATGGAAAACACTGGGGTAATGCCATGATGTGTTCAATATTTTACTATCAAATTCAGTTAGCTTTTTCTATTTGGAGACTTGGAGTATATTTGCATGATTTGATAGGGCAATCTATATTGAATTGGGTAAAAGACTATATTTTTTAAAATGAAGCTTACCTTTCCAACCCAAGCTCATTTGAAGGTGGTTTTTCGAATGAAGAACCACTAAAACCTGACTGGTTGGTATCTTTGATGGTGACAAGGTCAATTGGTTTCCTCATTATAGAATCCAATTCTTGTTTCTAGTTAGTATTTAGTATCCAGAAGCATTTACATATTTACTGGCCCAATTCAGGCAGAGTTTTACGGCAGGACTTAAATACTGTCACTTCCCTTGTGAATAGGTTTTGAATTTATGTCTCCAACACCAAACAGCATGTGATGCATCTTCATTTTTACATCTCAGAAAACATGTGTTGATGTGTTACAATTTGCTAATTTTTTATATAATTTTGATGGAGACATAAGTTGGTTCACTGCATCTATGGTCTAAACACTATTTACTTAAATTCTAGTGCAAATACCTGTGCAGCATAATAACACGATAAGGTCAGCCTGTTGATAGTGCACGTCTCTCTCTTGCATAAGGCTATCTGTTGGTTTTTGTATTGTAGGCATATACACTGGTGACGGTAAAGTCATTCACTTTACTCGGGCAGCAGACCAAGAAGTTGGGACGGGAACTTTCTTAGACCGGATCCTCCTCAGCTCTTCTCTTTCACACACCAGGAACCCATGTGAAAAATGTGGCGATCTTAGTGCTGCTAGTGGTGTGATCATTTCGTGCCTCGACTGTTTTCTCTCTGGTGGTGAGCTCTACCGTTTTGAATACGAGGTTACCCCTGCTTTCTTTATTGCAAAGGCCCGTGGTGGCACCTGCACGCTTGCCAAATCTGACACTCCAGAAGAAGTCCTCCATCGTGCTACTTATCTCTTGCAAAATGGGTTTGGCATCTATCATATCTTCAAGAATAACTGTGAGGATTTTGCAATTTACTGCAAGACGGGTTTGTTGGTGATCACAAACATAAGCGTTGGACGCAGTGGGCAGGCAGCGTCATTTGTAGCTGCTGCTACTGCTGTTGTATCTTCTCCACTTCGTTTCTTGACTACCAGCTTCTCTGGGCTTGCTGTCGTTGCTGGTGGGATGTACTGTGTGAGCAGATATGTAGCTGATATTGGAATGCGACGAGACGTTGAAAAAATTCCAGTTGAGAGGTTGGTAGCAAGGCCTTAGCAACGATGTGGAGCCGGAGGTGTCAGAACAGACTCTTGCTGAGGAGACACGAGGTGCCCAATTGAGTTTCCCTAATCATGTAAACTTTCTCCGTTGGTAAAGGTGTGGCAAGATGTAGAAACTATAAAGGTAGTGTGAAGTGAATCATTGGAAATTGTTTACTGAAGGCCGTCTGTGGTACAATAGTTTATAGAGGCTACTATTAAAGTTGTCACTGCAATTGCTTTTCGTTGGAGACAGGTGAAATTCACATTGTTTCACATAAAATGAATTCTCATAACTCAGTCACAGCCAGCATTTGCTTGTCCCTTCGTTTATGGAGTGCAGCTGGGTTGCTGCGTGCCCCTGCTGGTCATTTTCACAGCTACTGTTGAGTGTTGAGCTGTAGAGTTTTATCTGGTTCTTTTCCAAGTGATCTGCAGGGGAAGGTGATGTCGAAGGTGCTGGTGGGATGTTGGTGAATAATTCAACTATTACAAGTCGAAGCCTTCTCCTAAGTTCTAACCCCAACCCCTTGTTTCTCTCTACCCTCAATCAATACACCAAATGATGTATCCTCTTGGAGCAGCCCTATTTCCTTTTCCTGTCTGCAGAAAGGGGTTCAAAGAGTCTAAGCCTTTATGACTAATGGCCATTTATGAATTTTTTAATTGAGACCTATAAGTGTGGACGATTAATTTTCCTTTTATCAAATATTCGACTACAGTCCGCAAATTTGACCATTCGTGATTAGGGCTGGGCAACTGTTTTTTTTTTAAAAAAAACTAAAATTAGTGATACTGATATGATGGCGTTTCATTGATTTTGCAAAATCAGATAAGGGTTTTTTTGTATGAAAGTGTGATTTTCTTTCTGCCTTGCTTTAGAAGAATTATATTTTTTAATTGGATCTGGATATCATAACCTCATGTCCATATAATGTTTGATGTTGATCCATTGTTCTGAGTTCATACTGGTCATGTTTTGGTACCGTGCCTTCATCAATATTGATATGATCTGAATTTTTACATCTATTTAGCTTATGGGATTGAATCTAATTATTACTTCCAGGTCCACAATGCATTGTGCTTGGTTCGTAAGAGAGTTTCTAGATTAACTTGCTTTGGTTGTTTTGGTTCCAGATATGATTAAAAAATTGAACCGTTGGAGAGGTTTCCTGAACCCAAAAGATGTCCGTGTTTGTGTTTGAATAATGAACCGCTTTCTTCACCTGATTTTCGGGTCCAACTACACCTTGACCTTGGTGAAAGTAAACCCATGGTGCATTACCCATTTGTTGGTCTTAGTAGATTACAGCCAGTTGAACCTGCTGCCACAAATAGGAGATGAAACGAGCTAAAATGAAGGTAAGACCTAAGTCAGCGGACTCTTCTATTTTATTACCGTGTCGGAGTTCGCATCGAGTCGGGTGCGCATGGGACATGGGTATGGCTTCGACTCACACCCGAGCCTAGTTATAATGTCATATTACTAAATTACTTATATAATATATGTTGTTTTGATATTTTTTTATACAATACAATCATTATACATTAATAACTAAATTATAATAATATGCTTATTCTGTTATTTATATAATAAAGTAAAAATAATAATAATAATAAAATACTTTCGCTACACCTAAATTTTTTGGGATGCGTTGGTCCGGCACTTCACATTATGGTAAAACATATACTTTAAGATTCTTTAAGATCTGGAATGAACCACGTGTCTCTCTCTTCATAGTGTTTCTGGCCGCACCTTGGGTCATGGCCGGCAGTCTTTATCTCGATGGACCTACCACCTTAGCTGGCTGGTCATGCGTTACATTCAAGTAACATCATGATCCACCCAAAGGAGGGTGGCTCTTCCTCCTTGGACCATCTTCCCCTCCAAAGAAAAATAAAAGATATGAAAGAAACAAACTTTACCCCTCATCCTCAACAAACAAAGAGTTCATCTGCTTGTAGCTGTCTCGATTGAGAGACATCAAAAAAAGGTGCAAAAAAATAAGTTTAAATATGTTTACTTTTTTTATAGGTGTTATTTTTTGTAGAGTATAAATGATAAAATCGTGACACTCTAGTAGTTAATGAACTCCACCCATGTTTTGACGAAACTGGGTACGCCATGGTTAAAGGGAAGTGGGGAAGGTGGCACTTGGGGTCTTTCTTTTTAGTCCATGGATTGTTAATCTCTTAGTCAGTAAAAAAAATCTATTTTTTTGCTAAAAAATATGTTCACTGTTCTTGTTTCAAAAACTTTCCTGACAAGTAACATGTTTCGATTATTTCATGTAATAAAGTTTTATCAACTATTTGTTTTACCCATAATTAAAAAACATTAAACTATAAATCAAATTGTGTTAATTTTAATTGCACTTCAAAAAATGGCTTATTATTGAGAATGCGATGAGTGGTTTATTCCACGACTTTTTTAAGAGAGGCTACTGCCCCCTCTTTGTACCCGCCCTCGTGATTTCAGAAGGCATGTTTATTTAAAGCAGAAAAATAAGGGGCTAATAATAGTTAAAAAAAAAATGGGGACGGTTTCTGCAATTACTAATAAGTTGGTCGTTTATATGTAATTATCTCGGGAAAATTTTAAACATCAGCCGACAGCGGGTTTCAGTTCATATCCTTTCCAGTTAATAGGCAGACCGCACACGCCAACGGCACTCCAACTCTTGTCATCGAACTCGAAACGCCCTCCCTTCTCCAGCAAACTACGAAAATACCATCTTCGTTGGTCTCTTCCCACCAGCCTCGATAGGAAACGCTTTCCGTGGAAAAAGTTTCCCATTTCCAGATCGCTTCCCCCTCGCCCTCGGAACCCAAACAGATGCCTACCACATCGCATCATACTCCATATTTTGTCTTGATTATTTAAATTTATTTTAATGAAATATGAAAATTTTATAAACATTTGAATCTGCATCTTTCTTGACTCGGGATGTACAACTTGACTTGAAAGACTCCATTTTAGATCCTTAAAAAAGTTGAAAATAGAAGGGCGTCAATATATAATAAATTAAGTTATGTATAACATCAACAACATGTTAGTAAATTAAATTATATGAGCCCATGTGGGCAGTTGCCCACATGAGCCCACAGTGGCTCAGCAAGTGCAGTCCACTTATTTGGATTTTAAAATCCACACAACTTTAGGCATCTTAAATGCTTAGCTTTTCTATGGATTTCTTTCCTTATCAATCAATCATTTGAAGCTTTTTTAAAAATGTTACGGCTTCGTTATCAATCACTTAAAATGTATTCAATTAAGGTAAATAACTTATATTTTATTTTCAGATAACCACCGACTATTTTATTTATCCACATTTGCTAAAAACAGCTCACGGGAATCTATGACAACTCATTGAAATGAGGAAGAAGGCCGCTATAGAAGATAATCAATCTGTGTAGGGGCAGATTTGGAATATGGGTACCAGCCCAACTCCCCTGGTTATGGTAGAGTGTGGCTGTCGATTGTCCTCTTTTTCGAGGTTCCATTCCCTTTCCTCACTTTTTTTCTTGCTGCCGTTTCTCTCTCCGTTCTAAAAATTGATTCAATTTTCTCGCTCTTCCGTAAAAGGGCAAGAATCCCATTAGCATTTTCCCAGAGTTCCCGATCTTTCTTCGAAAACTTCGTTTGATGCTGTGCTGAGAACCGTCGATTTCTTGAAACTAGGGTTAGGGGTTTGTCGGACGCGAATTGGGGTTTTTTGACTAGGGCTCCTTCTTTAACCCGTTCTCAGGTACCGAGGCTTGTTGGATTCGACGTTTCTGGGGACTAAGCAAGTTAACGCGTCCACGATTGATGGAGAAATGAGATCGGATCGGCAGTGGAATGGCCGAACCTCTCCCTCTCTTCTTCTTTGGAATCTCGAATGATCTCGTTGCTCATTGATGGGGTTTTCGGTTGTTATTGATAATTCGAACGACTTGCTTGCTATGAGGAAGCCGTTCTCTTCGACGCAATGCTGCTAGAGGAATTGCATGTGATATAGAGGAGTCCCGATCTTTGTGGTGACTTTTAAGCCTAGTCTTTTTAAGTTTTTTGGCATTAAGTTTCTTTTGTTGATTCAGACGCGCGTTGGCGTTTTTTAGGACTTCTCTGGGGCAATTATTTGTTTGGTATTTGCCACTAAGAGGGTTATAAATGGGTCCGATTTACTACATTTTGGTGGCGTTTCCTTGTGCGATTGGGGCAGTTGTATTGGCGGTCTCGCACATATACAGACACCTGTTGAATTACACAGAGCCTACGTACCAACGTTACATTGTTCGCATCATCTTCATGGTTCCGGTAAGCTGTCGCTGCTGCTTTTCCCCCTTATCTAAATGGGTTCACGGCATTGACAATGGTTCTTCCTTTCCTTCATCCATGCTTTTATTTTCTGTTCTGAATTGATCAATCATGCCATTTATTCTGATAAATGGAGGTTGTCATGAAGTCTAAGAACAATCAAGAAATTTTTGTTATTCTTTTAACGAGTGACTAGCACGCGTTTAACTGGAAATGATTGAGAGGAGAATCGACAGGTGGAGAAAACAGTGAAAGCCGCTCTTTCTATTGGTCGCCAACATTGAAATTAATTGGTTATGTTCTATCCTTCACCAGTGCATGTGCTACTTGCTGTATGCCTCGTGACTTGGGCATATTTTTCGTTGTAGCTTTGGAAACCCCAGGCGATTGCTTCTGCTGCTTCGTGTTATGACAGTACTTTTTGAGCGTCGCTGGTTCTCTGTGGTATTTACTATTTAGCATGTGGCCGTGAACATCCAGCCGCTCAGAAGTGCCCTTGTTTGAGCCACGGGGATATGTGTATTAGGTTGTTGTAAGATGAGCAAATCTTGCATTCAATACTGAACATACTTAGTAGTTAGTACGACAAACATTTCATTTACGTAATCGATATAATCTTCAACGTGTACAGACAAAAATGGACAATGTGCACACTACACCTAATACTGCTGCTCCACATGATCTGAGAAACTATTAGTTGAGATAATGAATCAATGGTTCGAGTGTTCTATAATTGTCTAGTGCATAAATGCTGAAGGGAAAGCAGCCCTTTTGCTGATAGTCAGATTACGTTTTTGTTGTTTAAAAAGAAAAGCATGTTTTTTTATTCATTCATTTCTGAAGTTTACTGTTGTTTGCTGCATGATTTTGACATAATGGCCTTTATCTCATAATTTCACTGTTATTTCAACAGGTTTATGCATTGATGTCCTTTATGTCCCTTGTGCGCAATGACAAGTCTATTTATTTTAACTCAATTCGAGAAATGTAAGTGCATACCTTTGTTTTTTTTGTTAATGTTGTGTTGAGAATTGCACTGTTGTAACTGCATGGTATTTCTAATTGTTATGTCATGGTGAAGTTGATGAAGGTCAACACATCAAATTGATGAATTTTCTGCTGGGATTTCATTCCTGAAGTTGACTACATGAGCTAATTGGTGAATTTTCTGCTGAGATTGCATTCATGAGTAGTTGAATATATGAGCTAATGTTGTCAAAATTTTCATATGACTGTGGATATTTGTGATTGTTTTCTTCAGTAGAATATCCATTTTCTTCAGTAGATATCCATTTTTCCATAGTTGTGTTTAGGGGTTTTAATATTTCCTTTAGTCCTTAATGTTGTACTTGTCAATAACATTTGTTATGGTAGTTATATGTAAAATCCAAAATCTTAATGATCGCATATTAGGGCCTTATTTTTGGAAATGAGGTTGTCATCACCATTGCACATGCTTTGGCCACTTGGTGGTAATATGTTTTGCTTATACTATATCTATACAATAGTCACAGAAAACACGTTTTTTAAAAAAAAAAAAACACGATAAAAATGTAAAAAATGATGAGAACAAAACGAATACATATTTTTCATGTTTTTTGTGAAAAAAATCCAAATGATTTTTTTTTCTTTTTTTTCACGTTTTATTGCTTTTCTCAATATTTTTACATTTTTTTGCTTTAAAGTTTAAAACTTAAATTATTTATCTTTATTTCTATCATTGCTAAAACAACATTTTTTATCATTTTATGTAGTTATTTTCATGTTTTTTTATTATTTTTGATTTTATTTTACTTTTTCCTATTTTTTGGGATGTTTTCTTTTCTAAAAGTTGCCAAATTTTTCCTGAGATTTTCAGCTTTGCCGAAAAATACGTGAGAAGAACCTAGCCATTCAAATGGGTTAACGATATTTATATCTATGATCTACGGTTTGGGTTATTGGCAGAAAATTTCAGACCTTCATATCCCATCAAAGTGCAAGAGTTGGTGATTTCCACTTGTGAAATTTCATCGTGCTTGCCACTCTTATATGAACGTGGTTTCAACTACAATCCATCATAATGTCTCCTTTCTTTTTCTTTTTTTTTGCTGTTCACTTGTGAATCTCAATGACATGCATTTGTCTGTGCTTTTGTAGACCCAAACTGGGAACAGGAAATAAATCTAGAGGATTGAGGTGGTAGGAAGTGAGTAGGAAATGTATGGACGGTTGTTGACAAGACAATATGTGAACTTATATAAGCACAAAATTGGGATTTCTGCAAAATCAATGTTCTTGAGAAATTGTGACTTCTCAAGATAAGCATAAGGATTCTCAAGGGAATTTGATATTTCCAATCTTCGAGGTTTTGTGTCCCTAAGGAGGAGGTTGTTGATCCTTGTTCCACATGATGCTAGGAATGGAATCTGCAGTTCCTGGCATCCCTTGGACAGGAAGAACAAATGCAGGCCTGAGAAGTGAGAAGGACTACATTTGACTCAGGCAGCAGTGGAAGTGGAGCATCTGTTCTATTCTATGGTCTTGGCATTTGATTCTTTTGATATTCTATATTGATGATGATCATTCTTAAGAGCAGCATTTATATAAGTGTCCTAGAATAATCAGTCTTTTAAAACTGTTATGTGGTTCTTCTTTTGCAAATTGTGTTTGTAGTTGGTACTTGTTTTGGGTCCTTGTGAACTTTATCACATTTTGTGCTTGTATCATCATACCATCAGTTCACTGATCACTAGCATAATTTGAAGTATATGTTCTAAGCATGTATGCTATATGACATACTTTATATTATACATGCATTCTGGAATTCTAACTGGATTTTCTGTGCTTCCAGGTATGAAGCATGGGTCATTTACAATTTCCTTTCACTTTGCCTTGCATGGGTGGGAGGCCCCGGTGCTGTTGTATTGAGTTTAAATGGTAGAGTTTTGAAACCATCGTGGTGTCTCATGACATGCTGCTTTCCTGCCATACCTCTTGATGGGTGTGTATCTACTTGGAGAACATCATAGGTTATTGTTCTTGGCTTGTCAGTTTCTTTCACAACTAATATGACTGCATTTTTAATTTTGTTTTTCCTTCAGAAACTGAGTGAAATCCTTGGAATTGAATTGTCTTACAATGCTATTCTTTTTGTTCCATGCATGTGCTTGACACTCGTAAGCAGCCGCTTTATTCGGAGGTGCAAACAAGGTGCTCTGCAGTTTGTGATCCTTAAGCCTATCTTGGTGACAGTTACTTTTGTGCTCTATGCTAGAGGAAAATATGAAGATGGAAATTTTGGTGCAAAGCAAGCATACCTGTACCTGACAATTGTTTACACAATCTCTTATTCAATGGCATTGTATGCATTGGCTTTGTTCTACATGGCATGTAGAGATCTACTTCGGCCATTCAACCCTGTCCCAAAGTTTATCTTGATCAAGTCGGTTGTTTTCCTGACCTATTGGCAGGTAATTCCTCTAAAAGTTTGGTTTCAGGAGCTACCTTACTTTCTCACTGATTCATGGTGTTTTTACAGTTACTTTTCTTTAAGTCATCCACATTTTGGGCTTTATAGGTAATTTTTTACTTGTGAAAGAACTCATATTGGCTAGATATATCCAAATACCAAACAGATATATTGCTGCAAAATTGTCCAAGGAGAGAAGTTTTACTATTTGAGCACACTCTCTTCTCTTGTGTGCATATGTGTACATGTCGATGACTCTCTTAGTAGCATGATGATCAAAGCTCCCATGATTCTCATACTAGAACATTCATGGAAAAAATCATGCTAGTCCCTTTCTCCATGACCAATGAAAGCACAGAAATAGGTATGAAGATAAGGAAAACTTTGTCTCTCTCCGTCCATCAGTGTTGTATCCTGTACGTTTGAAGTTTGAACATGCTCCATTTCAATTAGCTGTTCAGTGTTCGTAACCAAAAGATGGGGCATGAAAAGTGGTCTTGGAACCACGAGTGAAACTGGAAGTTACACTAGCCTGAAGGCAGAGTATAACAGTTCTATGATAAGAGTCATCGAGTATCTTTCTCCTGTACTAGAAAGTAAAAGTTTGTCTAACTTGCTTTCTCAACCAGGCTATTCATTTTAAAACAAATATACATACGCTGAAATATCACATTATATCTAATACATTCTATGGGGTCAAAAGTGTGCCTAGGCCCTGGTTAGCCACTTTTTTATCAAGCTGTAGTGTCTAGGCACCAAATGTAGAAAGGTTTTCCTTTCTCTTTTTCTTCTTCTGTTTCCTAACTTTACTCTTCTTTGTTTTTATTCTCTTTCCTTTTGGCCTGCCTTGCCCCACTTAGTGTAACACCCCCGAAGTTTAGTCCTGTATTGAAGATTGTGAAGGATCTTCAAGGGCTTATAAAGGGAGACCATTAATGAGATGATTGTCCTGGTTCCTAGCCTTTTTGAGGTTGGATCCAAAACTGCTAGGAGGCAGGTTGGGATCTGCCGAACCAAGGGCCCGAGCCCAGGAGTGGGTCGAGTTGTTATATCTAGTCCTTTTTGAAAGTCCATTTCCTAGGCCTTCCCAATACTTTTGACTATATAGAGTGCATTACTGCAGTCAGTAACACCATGGATTCTTGATAAGCTGGGAGCAACGGACACAAAAGTGCATCCAAGTTGGCTTTTTATTTGGGGGCAATAAGATACATATGTTCGATTGTAATCCTAGATCTGCTGAGTTGTTCTGGCAAAAAAAATTCCTTCTGTAATTGTTTCAGCAATGGTGTTTGACTTAATCTTGAAATAGTTACAAATCTGAAGTAAACTTTCATCTCTTTATAAAGAGTATGACTACTTGGAAAACGTTTAGTTTGAACAATTGTAACTAAGAACGTGTTGGCATGTCTTGCTTTCAGGGTGTTATGGTCTTTCTAGCTGCCAAGTCTCGTTTCATAAAGACTGCTGAAGAAGCTGCTGATTTTCAAAATTTCCTCATCTGTGTTGAGATGCTTGTTGCTGCAGTGGGGCACCTCTATGCATTTCCTTATAAAGAATATGCTGGTGCAAATATTGGTGCTTCAGGTGGACTAACTACAAACTTGACTCATGCCTTGAAGGTTAATGATTTCTATCATGACACGGTCCATCAGGTTAGTTTTTTCCTTGCCTTGCATCTCGTGGCTGTTGCAAACGAGCTATTTTTGTATGTGGCATTCTGTTAATTGCTGCTGCACTCCTATAAGGATGAGCTAAAGCACTGTGGTATACTTTAATATTGTTATGGCACTTATTTCTAAGTTTCTGACCTGTCAATGTTCGATCCATCCATTTTGTTAGCCAATTTGAAGAATCACATTCCTTCGCTTGAATGAAGAGCATAAAAAATATGCTCTTCCTAGCTAAGTGGTTATTTTCACCAGCATGTGGACAGATTGGGTACACTTTGTTCTTTATATTTGTGTGATTTTTTATCCTAGGATTCTCGGTTGGAGTCTTGATGGACGAGTTTTATAGTCTACTTTGACTACCAGTTTTGGATCTTTTGGTAAAACTAGTTTAAGCTAGAACTTTGAGCTCTTCTTGGTTTGTCCTTCCAGTTTGCACCTACATATCACGATTATGTGCTTTACAAGAATGAAGGCGATGAAGGAGCAACTAAGTACCGCTCACGCACATTTGTGCCAACGGGCCACGAGATGGACGCTGTAAGGAGGAATAAAAATATTTTTGGTAACAATAAAATTGATGACATACAGCTTTGCAGCATTTCCTCCTCTGAGGCTGATACCCCTGAAGAACTTGCTGCCACTCAGAAGAAATCAATAGATCCAGAAACAGTGAAATCGTTGTCACTACTAGACTCTTCAAGTTCGTATGTCGAGCCTTATGATCTTGCACTCATAGATCTGGACTTGACTAGCTTCCCTTCAGAGGTGCCTGCAGTCGAAGATTCTGATCAACGGTAACACTATTGGAGGCTGGTATTTGACGGGCTCGTTTTGGATATATGAATGTCATGTCTCAGGCAATGCAGAAATGTACAGGATGACAGAAGTGAACTCAGTGTTGTTGCTTTCTTTTGTTCCGTCTCCGTTATGCCTGAGATTGTATACTTTTCTTTTTTTTCTTGTCTAGCGTCGTTGTATCTAGCATTTGCTCATTATTTGATTCTTAACGTCTCTCTCTCTCTCTCTCTCTCTCTCTCTCTATCCAGAAATAGATAGAACACACGGAAAATACACTCGAACCTGCTTGAAACACTATGTTGCTTCGGAAAACTGAGCAAAAACACATTCCTGTTAGAGTACTTGAAGTGTTACGCAGCATTTCTACACAAATCTTTTGACCGGCAAATATGTTCTAATCGCGTGTGATCCAGTTGGTATTTGTGCTTGCGATGCTTTATACGGTTGCTTCCAACTTGAGCTAACCTAAACCAATAAGGACTTATAAGTCGACCTCAAGTTTGTTGATTAGATCATTCTTATTTGCCATTGGTAGATTTCAAAACTGATTTAAAAGTCAAATACTAATGTGGCTATCTTACTGAAAAATATTTGCAGGCGTTGATTGAATTACATTACACAAGAAAGCAAAGTATACGTCTGATATCTATTAATACGGGCAGAATCTTTACAATCTTCAAAGTATATGCACAATCACAGCAATCTTGATGTTTTATCGTCTAAAGAGTATTGATTTCTCTAACTCCCACAAAATGTTACAATTTTGTCTACAATTGGCTGCAGTGGTTTCACACCTCTAGCCTTCATTTCATGCAATAACTTGAGCGCTTCGCAGCAGCAGCCTTCACGTTGGAGGTACGCACCAAGCATGGCGTTCCAACAAGCGGCGTTCTTGTCGGCCATACCCGCAAACACTTGGTGAGCTTCGTTCAATAGCCCACACTTTCCATACATGTTGATCATGCTTGTTCCAACGAACACGTTCTGATCAACCCCAGCTTTAACAGCCCCTGCATGCACTTGCATCCCTGTCCGGCTATCGATGTTTCCGGCACAGGCCCGGAGAACACTGGAAAAGGTGAAATGGTTTACTCTCTTCCCGGATTTTCTCATCTCACTGAAAGTTCTAATCGCCTCAGTGAAATGTGATTCTCTGTTATAGCACGCCATCATTCCAGTATATAGCACAATATCTCTTCGCAGAGCGTCATTGAACAATCTGTACAGGTTCTCCAAAAACCCATTCTTTCCATACAAATTGACGAGCTCGCTCGCGACGAATGGATCCTTTGTCATTCCCATCTTCAATGCCAGACCATGAACCTGCCGGCCAAGCCTGAATCCACATCTCCTGACCGATCGACAAGCTCTAAACATGCCAACAAGAATCAACTCGTTTGGCACTACGCCTTGCTCTTGCATTTGGATGAAGAAACTAATTGCCTGTTCGCACCTATTGCTTTCGATGCTCCCCAGTATGATGGCTGCCCACGAGAGGCAATCTCGGGTCCGCATTTCGTCGAACACCTGCAACGCGTCATCGAAGCAGCCGCAGGCCAAGTACATCACGATCAACCGGTTAGCCAGCCTGATTCCTGGCTCGAAGAAGGTGCGGTTTATGTGGGCGTGAACCTCCGCGCCATCGAGTAAGGATTTGCATTGGGTGCACTCGTGCAGGAGAGAGGAGTAGATGTCTGAGTTCATGGGGAGGTGGAGGCTGTCCACGAGACGCAGAATGTCCGACGCAGAGGCGGTTGAGACCTGCAAGTGCGGCGATGGCGGTGGTCTTTTGAGGTTGGTTTTGACTCTGTGGTGGCGATGCTGTGGTGATCGAAGAAGAGGGACGCCTGGGTTGGCTTTGTAGATGAGATGCTGGCTCGTCGAAATCGCCATTTCAAATGGAAACACCCTCTCTCTCTCTCTCCAAGATCTTTATGGTTTTCTAAAATTTTTCTTGGCAAATCTAACTGCAGAGAAAATAGATGTTTGTCAACGTTGAAACAAAATAAAAGATGACGAAAATCAGGCGTTTGAATTAGATTTTCTGTTCAGGAAGCATTTCCCAAAGATTAACGCTCAAAAGTAACGAAGAAACGGAACTCACAGGTCCCTTTGTCAATTCTTCTTTTCGGCGATCCTCTTCCTTATGATTCTCTTTACAGTGTAAAACTCGAGGGCAAACATCCTGGCTTTACATCATCATGCCACTATTGACGCCGGTGCACTGCTTCCTTTATTCATAAAAGCAATCTCATAATAAAAACAAAGCATTGTTCTACCACACTACATAATCTTGACTGACGTGGTAACTTAAGTCAGATTCATAAACCTTTTGGAACATGTTTATGGAATGATAGTAGATTGATACTGTTGCAAGTTCAAATTTTGCTTGAACGAACTCCAATGCGACAAACATCTTTGATTTATTTTCGATATGTACGTGTACATGTAAATATTAAAAAATAATTACTTATCTTATATAAAAAAATATATTTCGATCTTAATAAAAAATTTGAAACCATAATTCAGCTCATTTAATACAAAAAAAAAATCCCAACTTTACGGCTACTTTTAAACCCGAATGTTTTGGTGCCAACTCAAACTGATGCAAACACTAACTGTTGATCTCTACATGTTTGATTATGGAAAGGCTTCAATAACTGCATCATCTTTTTCTCAAACTGGGTGAAAAGATTGTAAGTTGTTTGCGTGAGCAGAGTCTCTCGAACCTACTTTTGGTAGCAGTTTTGTAAAAGTACGAAACCCATTGAGAAATTATAATACGTGAGGGGCAACCGACACCAGGAAAGGTGGGCCTTCCCACGTCCGCTACCAGGTGGCCTCAACTGTTAGAATTGTATAATTGGGCCCCTTTTAATAAAATAACTCCATATATTTATTCTTAACTTTTTAAGCGGAAAAGTCACTTTAAAAGCTGATTCAGACTGATGTGATATTGCTGATGCACACCCAAGTTTTATATCATTAATTATTAATTAAGTGAACTTATTGTGACGGATTGTGACTTAGTTTGCATATTATATTATATTATATTATATCATATATATATATATATATATATAATATGCCTCGTGACATTTTTCAACCGTTTGATATGGTCCCTTGTTTATATATATATATATATATATATATATATATTTGTGTTATCAGATGATTAAAATTTTATTACATAAAAAATCATTGCATTGGCGCTAGCAACTGTTTATGTCATAATAACTGTTTATAGTGGGCTTTAATGACTATTTATGAGTCTTTTAGCAATAAAATTTTAAATTATGGTAACGCAACATTCAACAGTATTGACTTTTTTTGGATACCAGATATTGTCAGATTACTAAAAATTAGAAATTTGTTGCTAAAAAAACAGTCATCACAAAAACACTAATAACTGTTTGTAATGCATGCATGAATAGTTTATGTCACTTTTAAAAAATGCTTATGGTGCTTTCAACGACACTTTTAATTTTTAGCAATATGCAACTATCGACCATTTTTTTTATGATCATATGCATTATTTTAAAGAACGTTGAAGATACATCCTAATTGTTAAATACGACATCCTTTTCTTCCTCCCTTTTACGCCCTTAAGTTGTTCAAGTTAGAAACATACAGACACAACGTTGCGTCGATTCAGAGTAGGCATACATGTTGCGTATTTAAAAACCCTTATCCTTGTTTCAACAGCTTTCTTTGCATCTTAGTTCACTCTCAAAACATGATCGCAGCATGACAATGGCGTTTCTATTCTTTTATATTTGTAAGATTTCCATTAGGCGCATATAATTGCAGCGAGTTGCATGCCTTCGCTCTTCGCTCCTTGTTTTAAGGCCATTCCAAACATTGAAAACAAGTGGGCAGGTGGTACAGGGCCAACATGCATTTGAATAACTCTACATCGACGTGTATCGATTGCATAATTTGAGTTTATACTTTGTTTTTTTTTTAAGTGTCGTTTGGCGGTAGAAATACTTTGTGAGTGTTTCATGAATTTGATTGAAAAATTGAAAGACATTCATGAAACATAGGTTCTAATGCACCTTGAATCTACTCCAATCTATCAAAAGTGTCTATCAAAAAATAAATCAGTGTATTTTGCGGGAAAATTCATGCATTTTGCTCGATTTATGTGGGTTCCACTGCATGGTCAGGTACATGGAACATTAACATCTTGTTACTGTTGTTCAACAGCCTCTAAAATTTCAATATTCCCACATTCAAACAAGATGTGGTTGGTTTGGGAAACGAGAGTAGTAAGCTTATACCTATTTGTTTAGTCGGCATATAGAGGGTTGAAAATTAGAGCCTGATAAGGAGCCAAGCTCGGGCCGGCCTGACACTCGAAACCTAGGCTTGGGCCCAGTTCGACTTTTCAAACTTGAGCCCAAGCCTAGCCTGGGCCGAGCTTGATTACATTAAAAAAGTATATTTTTATTATAAAATAATATATAAATGTAATTAATCATAATAAACTATTATATATATATGTACAAATTAATTAAAAAATATAAAAAAATATTGGGCCCACCTGGGCTTATGGGGCCCAACTTGACCGGCCCGATAAGGAACTGGGCTGGCCCGGTACCTTTTTTTTGGGCATGGGCCCAGTCTGGTCAAGTACCAAGCACTCACCCGCGGTCCAACCCGGTGTCCAGCATTACTTGCAAAAAGCTAAAGTTCACCAACCATTTGTAGTAGGGTGAAATGAGGGATGAACCTAAATAGGTCAAGATTGAACTATCTTGCTAAATGCGTATTTAGTGTGATCCAGTTTGAGACCAAGTAGGCTAGTTTGGTTCATAAATGTCAATTTTCAAGATCAACTAGGCTGACAACGTTCGATCTTTGATATTCTACCCATAGTAACAAGATTGTGTTCCTGCTGCCATAGCTTAAGGTCTCAAACTGACTGAAATGAGGAAGATAATCTCCACGAATCCCAGAAGGGATGCTGCGAAGTTGATTGTCTCTTCGGTTCTTGATTGTCTCTTCGGTTCTTGCTTGTCTCATACAGATGGTGTTTGTGCTTGAACTGGGGTTTGGGGATTGTCTGTTGCAGAAATTATTGTTCATAAAAATCTTCAGATGTTGTCAACACATGAAACGTTTCTACAAAAGAAAATTTCATGCCATCAAACCTTTTTAATAAATCAGGATTCAATATAGCAAACAACGACATATAAGAGAATTCTCTGATCCGTTTCCTTCAGAACCAAGTGCACCTAACATTCAACACAATCTACTGTGAAGTACACCGGTGCCTCGTGTTTCACAGGGAAACAAAAAAAGAAATTTGGTGTCCTCACGATGGAGGGAAGGAATCTATTCCGGTCGTACTCCTACAACCCACTGACAATAAATTTTCTCCCTGCAACCCAGTGCATTGCTGGAAAGTCATTCTCTGTAAAGATCTGGGTGGCAAATTTCTATTGAGAAACGTGTGCTACTTCTGACATGAAAGGATTTAATGGCGACCTCGTGTTTCAGCAGACGGAATAAAGAAAGACCGCCGAATTTTTCCCGATCTGTGGTCGTCGGCAGTCTCGGCATGTGGTCGGTGGTCGCCGGAGAGGCCGCGAAACAATAACAAAATTTAGTAGGTAGATTTAAATGTCTCCTTTTTTCTCTGACGCGGAAAGTTATCGGATCGAGATGAGCTCACGTTTTTCACGAGCAGGGCGACTCACAACTGCGATGAGTTTGGCTATGCATTAAAGAAGAAATAAACGGAGATTCCCATTGAAGAACAGGAAATAAACAAGTTCTGCATTGAAGAACATGGTTTCCCGTAGTGAAACAGAAAACAAATTTGTTTCTTCAAGATCGAGTCAAGGACCGCTCAAGTAGGTGGAATTCCTACAACCCATTCGACAATAAATTCTTTTCCTGCAATTCCAGTGCGTTGCTGGAAAGATATTGCATAGAATGGAATTGGGTAAGAGGTTTTCCCTGAGAAGCATGTGCTACTTATTATATGATCAGAAGAATTAATGCCGCCCCTTGTTTCAGCGTAAAGGAGACGGAATTTGCATTGCGATATCCGCCGGTTCAAAAACGTCCGGTATAGGAAAAAATGACATTTGGTTAACAAATCGAATAGGATTTGAATGTAAGAATTCACACTTGATCGGATTAATTACTATTAATATTCTGTTTTAAATAAATACTAAATTGGATTCAAAATTCAAATTCCGTTTTAAATAAACGTCTTATAGCCAATATTCATACGGTTTAAAAATCATATATTATGCAGTTCCAAATTTGGTTGTACGTTTAAAAGTAGCATTCAGATTCAGATGTGAATATATAGTCGGATTCTAGTTAAATTCGAAATATAAAAGCCAAATTCACATACGATATTTATTCATTCGGATTCTAACACGAATTCAATTATGTAAAACATTCAATAGATTAATCTGAACAAAGTAAAACATTTTTTCCGGCGGCTGGCTCCGGCGGCGTGCAACATACGGTGGGCGATGAAGAGGATGTGAGATCCTTCAAAAGTTAGTAAGTTAATATAAAATGTTTCCCTGGGAATGGGTGTCACATCAAGTGACCTACATGATGACCTCACGTTTTCCACGAGCAGAGAGACTCACAGTCACAGCTATGATGAGTTGGGTATGCATTAAAAAAAAAATAAAAGAACAGTGGAGATAGCCATTGGAGCACAGGTCCAAAAGGACAAGGCATCTGTCGGTTGTTGGGAAAAATGTACCTAAGAATTTGAATGCATAAGATGTGTGAACTTGTCACAGTGTTAGATCTACCAACATAATTGACTGCCGCATTCATATATGCATGAAATAACAATACTATGAAATGTAGTATTAATGAAAACAAGGCAATGGTTCCTTTAAGAGGAGGCCTGCCTAGCGCAAACAATGTGAATAAGTTTCTTAAAAGCCTTGATTATCACATTTTTGGGATTAAAAATCAAGAATTTGATGCATTTAGCATCTTGGTACTCTTATTTCACATGTTTATATGTTGATTACTGCTTACTTCAAGATAATTATGCTTCTTTGCTTCATATTAGCATTTTCTTTTTCTATATTGAGATCTGCAAAGGGAAGAACCTGTACCTGAATCAGAAGTTTGAGAATTTTTTTCTCAAGATATACATTTTTCTCTTGCTTGGGCACACCAACATCAGAGATTTTTTTATTTTTTCAGGTTACAGTGTGATCTAGTAACAGTGCTCGAAGGAATTTCATTGTCAGCCGTGAATGTTGGATGTGATATTCCATATGTCGATCAGGAGCCCTTGACACATAGCAACCACTCAAACATTTGAATCATTACCATGGAGGGGCTGACGATTTTGAGACAAGCAGCTTCTCTTAGACCAGTTAAGTGGAGCCCTCTCAGATCATCTTCTTATATGCATGTTTTGCATTTTATGCAGTTCACTCTCATATAACTGCACGGCATGAAAAAAGAGCGTGTGTGTTTTTCTCATGAGGAGTGGAGGCAGGGGAATGATTGTGTTCGTGATTGCCTACACAAATCCACATAAATTGCTCATGTATACATTGATCCCTCGTGGTCATTTTGTCATTTATATGTTAATGCCGGTAAGAATATATGAATCTACTTCAAAATCAAGATAGATTCATAAGACAATTGTTCGAGTGTTTCATGAATTTGCCTTAATTGTTAAGTAGATTCACGAAACACTTACACCTTGTTTCTAGTGCTCCTTTAAAGTCTAAAATTTTCAAGTACTAATGCTCTTCAACCGGGCATTTGCCAATATTAAAGAGTTTCAAATAAATAAGGGCTGCCAACTTTTAACTTCATTCATGTTTCGCATCTTTTTCTTAATTCAACAATGACAAGCAAAATTCTTTAGCGTAACAATGAAAAATTCTTAAAATGAATTGTTAAATGCGACGACAACCGTACGACCAAACTAGATGACAAGCAGTTGATGCGAGGGAAATGTGAATGATCTCAAGTTGAAGTCCCTGAATAAAATTGGTCGATAAGAGGAATCTAGATGGCGTCAAGTTGAAGAACCTAAATAAAATCTCACGCTTAATATTATGTTGATTAAGTTATAAAAAGTTCTTCGTTAGATGTCAGAGAGAGAGAGAGAGTACTGCCATGGAAGAGGATTGGTATTACACTCCACACCACAATGACTGGGTAAGCGGGTCTCAATTTATTTTAAGTGTACTTTTTTTTTTCCTTTTCTGGAGAAAAAATGTTTTATCTTGTTTTATCCAGACATTGACCATCCACAGCCACACCTTCTCTAGATCCTCGTTGTCCTGTTTGGGAAGGAAACAAAATCTTTTGGGCACATTGTAAAGGCATATTCTCTATCTTGTTGGTAGTTTAGTGGCTTTCAAGACATTATGAGGCAGATTCTGTCCATCAAGTTTTTGTGAAGGAGGCCGAATTAAAGTTTTTAAATTTTAATACGGATCGAAATATCATTTTTCAAAATTTTTGTAATAAGACAAATAAAATTTTCTAAAATTTACATGTAATTTTTTATTTTAAGGTGGAGCCATGGCGCATGCAGGACCGTCTTGCTCCGCCCCTGCTGTCTACTAACGTTCAAGCGTTCACTTGTCGAAAAATAATTATGTGAAAGACTTTCCAACCCTTGTTTGAAAAGTTTGTCCTTTTGCCAACCACTGTTTTCTTTTGAGGGTTCCAACTGATGGGAACGCATCGATCGTGTAATTTCCCAATGCGTTATCGTGATGTCTTGATACAAAAAGTCTGGTACTTAATTGTCATCGTCATTTGAACATGAACATACGGAAGCTGCAGGTGATTTCTTGTTGCAGTTATTAATTATGTGCAAAGGCTCCTCATCGATGGGACAAATTTTCTTCACTTTGTTGCCACAATCTCTAAATCATTATCCATATTTAAAACCATGGCCTAAACGTGTTTGAGAATAACAATATCAACCCAGTGTTTGATGAATTTGTCTTAAAGATTGAAAAAAAAAAACATTATGAAATGCTCCTTATTGAACTTAAATTGGAAGAAAATTGGTCAGTTTTCCTACCTTTTTTGTGGGAAAATGAATTCTTTCTCGGAACAGAAATCATAGGTGATCTCATTCATTCCTGAGCATATCAAATCTCATTACAAAACATAAAAAAGAAAAACGCCTTTAAGGTCAAATGAAGCCTAAGAATGCAAATGGTGTGGATTCAGACATTAAAAAATTATTCATCTGAATTCTCGAAAATAGAAAAATTACAAGCACCAAGCCAAACATATGAAATTTTAGTGGGGAGAAAATGTTTAGGAAACCTATATTGGCATTTCATATTTTCTTAGAATATGGGAAAATCATCACCGTCATAGATGTGAAGCATTCATAATAATTTCCACCTCAAAACTTCAAATTTTGTTTGTGCAATTAAAGCCCATTGACCGAATCATTATAAATATATTTTTAATGGAAACAGAGATTACCACAAAAGCGGGAGTGGGCGAATTGACGAAATCTCGTGAGCATTAACTTTTCCATGCATGGGAAAAGGATGAGCAAGGTTGATTCGAAGGAAAGGAAAATCAGTCCGAGTCAGAAGCCCTGTCATTTGAATTCCCGCTGGGAATGTGCCACGTCCTCGCCTGGGCCCACGGGTTTCGCTCGGGATAGGGATGCTCCCTGTTTTTACACGGAAGCTTGGGAAACGGCGGTGCTTATCAGGAAAACCGCGTTTGTTGTCCGCGCGAAACCGGATTCCTTCCTGCGAATATGTCTGGAATCTCGCTGCGAGTATAAATGAGCGAGAGAAGGGGAGATGAGAGAGCCGTGGATTCGGTGCCTGTGACGCGGGAAAAGAAATTCTATCGCGTTTTATTTGGTGGTAAATTGCCGTGCCCTAGTTTTGCTTTGGCCCTCCCCTTTCGTTTTTTTGCTTTCGTTTTTCTTGAAACTTGAGCTGATTTTTGTTTAGATTTATGAGATACTTGAGTGCTTTTTGTTTAAATTGGTGATTTTGTTTCCGTGGAGTTTTAAGGCGTTTCTGCTGTGGTATTACCCATACGTGATCTTTTTTCTTCATTTTTTATTTGGGGGGCGGTTTGGAAGCTTGTTATTTTAGTGAGAAGAGTAATTGGGATTCGTGAAAGAGTGGTTTTGGTTTTTCCTCGTTTCTTTTGGGTTATTGCAATCTTTTTTTTTTTTGGTTCATTTATTGTTTGAATGTGACGTCGTGGAATGGACGTGATGAAATTCGGAATTCTTTACCGCGAGTCGGATTTTTTAAATAGCCGTGGCTCTTTTAAGGTTGCTCTGACGTTGATCTTATTCGGTTAATTGCGAGAAAGGACAGAGTTTTTTTGCCTCTTTCATCATTTCCTTGACAGAAGCTAATAAATGAGACAACTCAGTAACTCTTACTGCTTCAGAAGTTTACGCAGTTCTACTTCTCAAGAGACCGTTGATTTTGCTTGCTTGTTGGTCTCTCTTTTGGTGGGGCACATTGGATTTGAAGTGGAATTTTGTTGCCACTTGTTTGTATTTTCTGACACTCGTAAAAGTTGCCGTTTCTGTTGTTGTTAGTCAACTATGGCCGGCTTGGGCAAGGAAGGGGGTCGGTTTTTTCTTTTAAATGAGCTAGCTTTGCTTTGGAGCAAAAATTATTTATATTAATTATACCAAATGTGTTAAAACACATTATCTCTTATCTTCTGTTTCTGTTAACTGCGTGTGAAGAGAGACGAGCTTCGTTTTGTATATTGCGTATATTTCATTTTCCTTTGTAAACAAAAAGAACTGAAAGAGCATCAGAGTTAATTGGGACTTGTAAAAATCTCTCTTTCCCTCTCTCACTCATGCGCACGCACATGCAGAGAGTGTGTGTGTGTGAGAGAGAGAGAGTGACGGTGACGGAGCCTGATTTCTTGAGAGGGAAAGGCAAACGCTGGAATTGAAAGTGTGATATGACTAAGAATATGCGCTCTGTGTCATATTGCACGCCCCTCCAATGAAAGGAAATTCACACACGGATCTCACATGTCCGTTTAGGAAGAGGGAGACACCCTGTGTTGTCCATATCTGACGTTAAATACGAACCAGAAGCCCTGCTATCTTTCATACCTTATCCCCCCCAACTTTTTATTTTGCCTTCGTCTCTCTCGTTTTCTTTCCTCCTTCGCATGTCTTTTCAACCGCCTTTTCGATTATAAGGTTCTAAGGCTTGTGTTAGTATTTGGTGCTGGTGGTTCGTTTCTTGTTTGGCGTCAGGCCTGCTATGTTCTGTACTAGCAAATTGTGGACCTAGAATACCTGTTTCTCTTAGCATCAGATGACGATGACAGTGCAGAGGGAGCCGGAAAGAGTTATGAATCACAGGGGAGGATCCGTCTTGGGGAGGAAGACGATATTGAAAAGTGATCATTTCCCTGGTTGCCAGAACTATCGATTGATGCCCCAGATTGAAGGAGCTCCAAATTACAGACAGGTGAATATATTCTTCTTCTTTTTGGGTTGGGGGATGGGGGTGGGGGTTTGGGTGTGTGGGTAGGTTCTATTAAGCAGCTTTTAGTACTGTGAACTGTATAAAGTGCAAATAGGAACTCTGGTTATTTGGGTAGGTGACGATAGAGGGGGTGCAAATATGGAGAATTAGGTTGTTATCTGCAATTGGGCTATCTTGATGTTCCGGCGAATGCTCAGGCGAGCAAGTTTCATCTGAAATTTTGAATATGGGTTTTTCAAGCTTGCTACCTGCTGGCTTCTTAATATTTTTCGGAAACAAGGTTCCATCTCGAAGTTATGGTTTGTGTTGACATCTTACAGGCTGGCTCTTCGCATGTCCATGGTGTTGCTATACCTACTATAGATGGGATCCACAATGTGCTTGATCACATTGGAGCGCAGAAGAATGGAGAACAAAAGCAAGTACTTTGGATAAATCTACGGGAGGAGCCTGTAAGTTCTGGTGGTGGTCCTCAATATTGCTTTTCTTCTTATATAACTGAGAACTTGCTTTCATCGGCTTGGTGGCTGGTTTTATATGAGCCCCTACTTGGGATTCCCCCTTCTTAATTTGACTTAGCTTCCACCGGATTGATGCCAAACAGGTGGTGTACATCAATGGCCGACCATTTGTTTTGCGGGAAGTGGAAAGGCCTTTCTCCAATTTAGAGTACACGGTGTGTATCCTGCTCGCCCTTTGATACGGTGCAAATAGTAAAGATATTTGGTGCCTATTTATTCAATATGTGAATATATCTTTATTTCCTTTTTATTGCAAAAAGGTTACTAATAACGGTCTATAATCGATAAAAGGGTAGCGTAGACTTCCAAAACCTCTGGCTCTTTTTTCTTCTTGGGTTGAATTGTTGATTGAAGATAAAGGCGGTGAGACTTGTTGATGCCTTTCCCCCGTGGTACTGCGTAATTGAAAGAAAAGGAATGTTATTTGAGATTTTTTTAACTTTCTTTTTCTCTTTTATGTACAGAATGCATTTTATTTGGTTTATCTAGAATCGCTGCCTAGATTAATTTTGGGCAGCATTCTCTGGTTTTCAGTAGTACTAAGTTGCAAAAGAAGTTTGTGGTGTTCAATTCCAGATAACGAGTTTCTGATTTTCTTTTTCTTCTTAGATGACCATGTGCTTAAGGGTAAACTCTGGCACTATCTGACTGATGTGCTTGAAAATTTATGTTCCTGAGGTTGTCTTGCAAGATGTAAAGGTTTTGCTGTTTAATGCAAGCTTTTACTTATGTGCCTCTATGTTAGTCTTTATACTTCCATTTTGCACACATCATTCACTGCATTAATGGATTGATATTTAAAACATAACTGTTTCTAGTAATTGTTTGAGCACATTCCTGCTCGACTTCTTATCTTCATTTCCAATGTGTATCAGAAAGTTGCTCCTTACGTTGCAACCTGAAACAATTTGTTGGTTTAATATAGGGAATCAACAGGGTGAGGGTTGAACAAATGGAAGCACGATTAAAAGAAGACATAATTTTGGAGGCCTCAAGGTGTAGATATTAGTTCCCTATATATAGTTGCATGTGATAAACACATATTTTGACTTGTAACTCGTATTTATTTTGTAAAGTGGATTGCTTATGTATAATTTAATTAGCAGATATGAAAATAAGATCCTTGTGACTGATGAACTGCCAGATGGCCAGATGGTAGACCAGTGGGAGCCAGTGACTCAAGAATCCATAAAAACACCTCTGGAGGTTTGATTCTTGTTCTCTCTCAGCTTCTTCTCATCATATTTCTAGTTATATTTCTAGGCATTTATCTGTTGTGTTGTTTTTGCTCATTATTAGGTTTATGAGGAGCTTCAGGCAGAAGGATACCTTGTTGATTATGAGCGTGTTCCTATTACTGATGAGAAGTCCCCTAAGGAACGGGATTTTGATATGTTGGTTGGTGATTCATCTTAACTACATTATTTACCGATGTACATCTCCATGTTTCTTGTATGTGATTTTGCTCTACCGTCTGGAGCCTGGTAATAGTTAAAATTGGTCAGAATGATTGCCTAAAAGAGTGAAGCCTTGTAGATGCTTTACTTTTATACGAGTTCATTGATGGTTGGACAGCAGTCATTCGTCTATGTCCAGACATGACCAACATGTAGATTACCAAACTTTGTATCTGAACTATCTACTTGATGCCTTATATTGTCTATGCACATTCATATGTGTCCATTTAGTCTTCATCTTTGGAAAATGCTAAATACTAATGCCCTACAGATACATGGATCACTTTTTTTTCTTTTTCCTAAGCATCTAAAGGGAAAAAATCCTCTTCTAACGTTTCAGGTACATAGAATCTTGCAAGCAGACATAAATGCTGAAATAGTTTTTAACTGTCAAATGGGACGTGGAAGGACTACAACTGGAATGGTCATTGCTACTTTGGTTTATCTTAAAAGAATAGGGGCATCAGGTATTATTCTTGTTTTCTCATCTTTTTCTTCTTCCAATGGAATTGCAAAAATGAAAAAAAATGGACAGACCATACATTTTTTTACAATAACGATGGATGAAATCACTGTATGAGACACACTATATTTGCTGCAATTTGAGAAGCCAAATCTTTGAAACCTGCTCAATTAGCTGGAAACTAGGAACTTCCAAGGTTTGCATAGATGGTAGTGAGAGCACATATCTTGGAGGATGAGAATGGCATTTACATGAAAGATGAGATGTATATATAAATAAGAATTTTTTTAAGAATGAATGATTATTTCTCCTATGAACGTTTTAAATGATACAAAATGAATTGATTTTAGTGAAAGAGGACCTTTATTAAAAGTAGGCCTAGTAAGAACATGTAGATCACTTCTTATGCAGTTATGTGCTCTATTGCTTATGTTTGCTGGTTATTATGATATTAGAAGATTTGGAAATCTGAATAAATTTCAAGGTGAACAATGGTTTGTCGTTGAGGTTACAATAAGAGTAAATCCACCATTATGTTTGTAAGGGGCAAAAAAAACATTTAAAAAATAATCTAGTTAATCCCATTGTGCTAGTATATACAGTTTGAGGAACTTCATTTTATAATTTTGCTTTTGAAATTCTGAAGTCTGTATGTTTTCAGTTTGCTGAGATGATCTTTAACATGTTATGCTGCCTGAGTTGCATGGACCTAAACATCCATCACCTTCTTTTCCTGCATTGCCTCCTGCTCTTTGTTTGTCTGGCAGCCATTGCTGAACATTAAAAATCTCTCCGAGTAATGAAATAGTGTTCTGCTTTGCAATTGAAGGCAGTTGGACAAGCGTGCATTTTAACTTTTCATTCTTGTTATCACAATTAGCACTAAACTGTCAAATTATCATATTTTTCTTGTGATTATGATTGTTCACTGGGTGGTGCTTTTGTTGTTGATGCTCTATTTTATCTGTTCTGGAAATAGGTATCTCCAGGTCAAATTCAATTGGAAAAGTTCTAGATGGGGGGGCTCATGTAATTGATAATGTCCCCAAATCTGAGGAAGCAATGCTTAGAGGTGAATATGCTGTTATACGAAGTCTAATTCGTGTTCTGGAGGTACTTGGCTTATTTACATTGCATAACTTTAAACATTTTTCTGTCTATTTGGCCTCACATTTGTATTTGATACTGACAAGCTTTCAGGGTGGAATAGAATGTAAAAGACAAGTTGATAAAGTTATTGACAGTTGTGCCTCTATGCAGGTTATCTTTTGCTTTATCATGTCTTTTATCCTTCTTGAATCAATTACAGAATAGAAATTAATGTTGGTTATATGTTTAAGATTTGTTTGCGGAGTCATTCTTAAAGGTTCTGCTTACATGGAAGTTGGTCTTGCTTGTTCCTTTTCACCCTCAAATACAGAACCTACGAGAAGCTATTGCTACTTATCGAAATAGTATTCTTCGGCAACGAGATGAGATGAAGAGGGAAGCAGCACTTTCCTTTTTCATGGAATACTTGGAGCGCTATTACTTCCTTATCTGCTTCTCTGTGTATCTTCACACAGAGAGGTCAGCCCTCCTTCCCAATGGATCAAGTCAAAACAATTTTGTTGACTGGATGAGAGCTAGGCCCGAACTCTATAGCATTCTTCGCAGGTGAGATGCAGATGAGTTCCTCGCATATTTTCTTGTGGATATGTAGTGTTTAATTTTAATAATTTATAAGGTGATCACAGTATATTGTAGGCATGTATTTCTTGAATATTCTATCATCTTGTACAACAATACAAGTTCTTGAGTGCATCGGCTCATTTCTGTTAGTTTATTGAAATCACTGCAGACTTTGTTGAATATCAGGAAGCAATTAGTTGTTCTTGGGAAATCTTGGGTTTATTCTAGATACTATATTTCATGTTGTCAACAGATGAGTCTGTGTTGTTGTTCATGCTTGGCCTTTGAGGGCTGTTTCATTCTCAATAAGGAATTAAGCAAGTGGAAATTGTTCTCCACACTCTGCATTTATGTGGGTCTTTTTTGGGGACTGTGAAGTAAAACCTCCCTCATTGACTGCATGTTCACTTCAATAAGGTCCATTGGCACTTTATACTTTATAGTTCTAACACGTTCCAATAAAATCTTTGGCAAGAAACTGTTAATAATGGGCTGGTTTGCTGATCTAGCGGAGTGATTTCAATGCATACCCACAGATAACAACGTCAGAAGGCTAACCATATTACATTGTGTCAGTTATTTTATTATCAATCGACATGAAAACTGGTTTGCATCATATAGAGCTAGTTGTTGTGTTCTTCATGGTGCTGCAGAGTATTGACGTTCTGCTGTTTTAGATTGCTAAGGAGAGACCCAATGGGCGCTCTTGGTTATACAACCTCAAAAACATATTTGGTGAAAATTACATCGTCACCTGATGATCATCCATGCAATCTTGGAGTGGTTGCGGCTATGCGAAAAGGGGAAGTGCTCGGAAGGCAGACAGTTCTAAAAAGTGACCATTGTCCTGGCTGTCAGAATCTCACTTTGCCTGAGAGAGTTGAAGGTGCTCCAAATTTCAGGGATATTCCAGGGTTTCCAGTTTATGGGGTTGCTAATCCAACTATTGATGGTATACGAGCTGTTATCCAGAGGATAGCTAGTAGAAATGAAAGTTGCCCTATATTGTGGCACAATATGAGAGAGGAGCCTGTTGTCTATATTAATGGTAAACCTTTTGTGCTTCGCGAGGTGGAAAGACCTTACAAAAATATGTTGGAGTATACGGTATGGCAGCTATACCCAAATCGTAAATGTTCTTGTGGCAAGGATGTCTGTACACACATGGGCACACATAAACATAATCCTGATATATATGCTTGTTCAAAAAGAATTGTTGCTGACAAATGCATGAATGCCTGGAACCTGTGAATCACCACTTGAGTCGAACTTTCTTATGTCTGTAAATTGCATTTATCAGTTAGAAAATTCAAGCTATTGATTTGAAATCTATAGAGTCTAGTGTATGCATCAAACAAACATGATCTGAGAGTTCAGAATTTTGGATATAGAAATCACATCTGTAAGGGAGGAAAGCCAATTTCACATCTATGCTCCTGTGTGTTTGCATGCTGATGCACTTGCATGTGTAGGATCATAAATTCTTAAGTATTTTAGTTGTCGAATATTATTAGTCCTTGCTGTTGCCAACTTTTTCCAGTCACTTAGTGGGTACAGTATAATTATTGTGCTTCAGGGAATAGATCGTGAGAGAGTTGAAAGGATGGAGGCCAGGTTAAAAGAAGACATTTTAAGGGAAGCAGAGCTATATGGAGGCACAATAATGGTGATTCATGAATCAGATGATGGGCAAATATTTGATTTGTGGGAGCATGTAAATTCTGAGGTTGTTCAAACCCCTTTAGAGGTTTTTAAAAGTTTGGAGACTGAGGGTCTTCCAGTTAAATATGCAAGAGTTCCAATAACTGATGGGAAAGCTCCCAAGAGTTCCGACTTTGATACACTGGCTATAAACATTGCATCTGCTCCAAAGAATGCTGCATTTGTTTTCAATTGCCAGGTAACATCCTTTTATGTTTGTTAATATAGTTTGACAGAATTTGCTTTTTTGTCTTCCCGGAGCAGGTTTTTAATTTCTTGTCCATGATAGTCTAAATCAAACCTTGTTCTGTTTTTATTTTGACAGATGGGTCAGGGGAGAACAACTACTGGCACTGTTATTGCTTGCCTTGTGAAACTTCGGATTGACTATGGAAGACCAATTAGAGTTCCACATGAAGTAGTATCTCATGAAGAAATTGATAGTGGTTCTTCAAGTTGTGAAGAAGCAGGAAATGAAAGTGCTCCAGGTGCATCAGAGTCTATGAGAGCTAAACACGGAAATAAGTTGCATCACACTTTTGGAATCAATGATATCTTGTTATTACGAAAGGTCACAAGACTATTTGACAATGGCATTGAGTGCAGGGAAGTGTTGGATGCTGTCATTGATAGATGTGCAGCAATGCAAAATATCCGGAAAGCTGTTCTAAAGTATAGAAAGGTATTTAATCACCAAAATGTGGAGCCAAGGGTACGCAGGGTGGCACTAAATCGTGGTGCAGAATATTTGGAGCGGTATTTCCGGATGATAGCTTTTGCTGCATACGTTGGAAGTGAAGCTTTTGATGGTTTCTGTGGGCAAGGCGAATCAAGAATCACATTCAAGACTTGGGTACATAGAATGCCTGAGGTCCAAGCAATGAAATGGAGCATAAGGTTGCGGCCAGGGAGATTCTTCAATATTCCAGTAATGTTTCTAAGTTTGGTTATAATGTGAATGGTTCTTATAAAAAATTTATTTGCATCAGTCTGCTTATCAACAAGAATTTGTCTAATGTGTAATCTTGCATCATGCCAGGTGGAACTGAGGACACCTCATGAGTCTGATCATGGTGATGCAGTGATGGAAGCTCTAGTTAATACTCGTAGTGGTTCTGTCCTAGGGAAAGGTTCCATACTTAAGATGTACTTTTACCCTGGTCAGAGAACCTCGAGTTGTATGCAAATTCCTGGTGCTCCACATGTTTACAAGGTTTGATATTTTCATTTCTTTGGGAAGACACCTGAGCCTGAAAGTTCCAGGATGTTGATGCTGGTGCATCAACATGTTTTTTTTTCCCTATTTTTCTTTTTAGTACATGGGTTATCACACCTGGATTTAGAGACCTAGTCACATGGCCAGGGTTTGCGTGCCTTACATGCTTTGGCCTGTGCTTGGAGCTCATGCTGATAGAGCTCAAAAGTGCTGACTGTCCATTTAACAACTGCACACCTCCACTATGCTGAACCCCGTTAAAAATGCTAAAAAATTACTGAATGATTAAAAATGGTCAAAAATTACTTTCTTCTCCCTCTCTGTATATAGTTCATTGTCTCTCTCTTACTGCATGTGTTTAAGGATCAAGTGTTAGAATAAAATTTGCATAAGATTGGTAGTTTGTGGAAGATGGAGTCCTTTAATACCATGTCTCGCTTGAAGTTGGTTCTCTATCAATATCAGAATTCTGGTCAAGCTTGTTTTTTTACTAGCTTTTACTTTCCAGGTCGATGCATATCCTGTGTACAGCATGGCAACACCTACAATTGCTGGGGCCAAAGAACTGTTGAAGTTGTTGGGTGCCAAATCAATAGGCCCTGGACGTACTGGGAAGAAAGTAGTTGTGACTGACCTGAGAGAGGAAGCGGTTGTTTACATCAATGGAGTACCTTTTGTACTTAGGGAGCTGGATCAGGCTGTTGACACGCTCAAGCATGTGGGGATCACTGGCCCTGTGGTAAGGAAAATATGTCAGAAAAGATGTATACACACACACACACACACACACACACATATGTATAATTATATATATAAAGATAATACTTGATGTGAGTCGATATAATGTGGTGAACAGGTTGAACATATGGAGGTCCGCTTGAAAGAAGATATTATTACGGAAATAACACAATCTGGTGGTCGAATGCTTCTGCATCGTGAGGAACTTAATCCATCATCCAAACATCCCAATGTGATTGGATACTGGGAAAATGTCTTACTAGATGATGTGAAGACTCCTGCTGAAGTTTATGCCGCTCTTAGTTATGAAGGCTACAATATCAAATACAGGAGAATACCTCTTACGAGGGAAAGGGAAGCCTTAGCTGCAGATGTTGATGCAATTCAATCATGCCTAGATAGGTATACAGGTTATGTTCATGTATCAATCAATTGTATAATAAGCACAAGCTTCTGCAAATCAACTTGATAATTGATGTGGTATGAACCTACCCAAAGCTTAGCGGCAAAACTGGCTGTTCAACAACATAAAAACCAATTGAGAGAAGGTGCCAGGTCTTCTTGGCAACAAATTGTATCCCAGTTGGCCATTAAAACGTGCTTCCATTACTATCTTAATGTTGGCATCAACCTCTTTGCTTCTTCAAGGAACTATTAATTGATGCCTTAGGAGCCTTATTTCCCTTTTTTTTTTTTTTGGTACAGCTCTGCAAGCTATTATCTATATGTTTCTCATACGGGATTTGGAGGTGTCGCATATGCAATGGCTATTACTTCACTTAGGCTTCGAGCTGATGAATTGTCTCAATCAGAGAGATCTGAATTGTTGGACAGGAAACATCTTACTTTGGTTGGTCAGGAACAGTTGTCTAAATCTTTGGGTGAAGAAGAACCATTTGAACATGGGGATTACCGTGACATTCTGAGCCTTACTAGAGTATTGATGTATGGGCCGCAAAGTAAAGCAGAAGTAGATGCAATCATAGACAGGTACCTTGCCTTTTAAAATTCTTTATTGATTCCCCACTGAATTTATTTGTTTTCTCCTTTACATTATGGAATTCGCGTAGTTCCTGTATTGTCTTGTATTTTCTCTCCAGTGGTTTCTAAACTTTGACTAACTTGTATCCCAAATTATAGAAGATGATTATAATTTTCAAGGAACTTTTCATTTCTAAAACAAATGAAGAATATTAAAGGTTCTGATGTTTAATTTGCTTCTTGGTTGTCCAACAAATTGAATGCATCAATAATAATTGTGGAATGTGAAAGCCTTTGATCTCGCTGGCGAGAGCATAATGCACAAAATAGCCTGGAAATAAATAGGGACCTTATGATGTCCAATTCAGAGTCGTGATCACATCCATTCTTCAAGACAATCTGTTCAATCTTTTGCGGCAGAGCATCAAGTTTCTATGAAGCACAGGTCCTCTTCCCAACTTAGTACAGAACTCTTCCTAAGATTGTTGCAGCAAAGGATAGTTTCAAATTTTCAATCATCAATGATTTTGAGGTAACATGTTCCTTATTAACATAAAGGTGATCAGAGAGAGTTTCACATTCAAGTTTCCTATGCACCTCCTTCTTGCAGAAAGGAACATGGTATAAAATCACAGTCCTCAGCCAGGGCTCGACAAAAAATCAAGTCATCAAAGAGGATCAGGTGCTCACTAATAAGGGTTAAAACCTCCTAGCGAGAAGGACAATAAGTGATGTCACCCTTAGCCTCAGTAAAGTTGCAAACCTCAATGCATTTAAATAGTAGGCTAGTCTGGGATCATAGTAATGTCAACTTGTTCATAAGTAACAAACAATGTGTAAAGGCTCTTGAAGCAAGAGGCGGTGAATCTGTGGAATTGGCAGGTGTCCCTATGTTAGAGTCAAACTCAGAATTCTGACTTTGCTGAGGTCATAGCAAGGAGGTGGGGACATATTTGGCCTTGATAGGCTCCGCTAAGGTGATAACTAGGTTTGGTTTTTCTTATCTGTACGAGGTACCAGTTTCCAGTTATTCAAATTGGTAGGGCCAGGCTGAGTTGCCATTTACCATGAGGTCCTGGGGATGCATTTTCAACGTAGACAATAATGATTTCTTCTAGGAAGATGGCGATAAGTTGAAACCGACAAATTTATAACCTTACTGGTAGCGTCATCTATTTCTTGGAGATTTTTCTTTTAACATTGAATTCCTTTTGCACCTCTAATCTTTGCAGACCTGTCGGCATAAACTAAATAATTTTGTTCTCCATGATTTCAAGCACACACACACATGCACACAGTGCGCTGATACAGTAGCAATTCTTTTTATCGATTAGTCACTTTTTGATGTCCTTATGTCTAACATGTACCAACCCTTGTATTGGTAGCTGCCTATCTGGTATCAAAATGGGAAATGTCTTTTTGATTTCTAGTGGAAAGTTGGGATCAAACGGTCTCCCTATGAGACCCATTTTTGTGGACAGGATTTAGTTGCTTTAGATAGCTAGCAAGTGCATTACGTTTATATGTTATGAAAGTCTTTGAAGTTGTCTAGCATTACATGTTTTAGACTTTAGTATTGAATCATATTGCATGGAATGCACCATGGAACAGAAACTTATGCTTGCATTGAATTTGATTGGTATAGCTGGTCTGCAAGCAGGTGGCTCTGAAAATTTCCCTTATTGTCCTGTTTTGATCCTATCCTAGATAATAATAAGTCACATATGGTTGGTCTTGATCGGCCAAGTGAAAGTGTCTTCATCTATTAATTTTTTAGATAATCCATGCTAACTTATCTACTCGTGCACTAACAATGGATTGTATGCATCCTTTTGCTGCTCCAAGGTGTGCTGGCGCTGGAAACCTGAGAGATGACATCCTACACTACAAAAAAGAGTTGCAGAAATGTTCTGACATTGATGACGAGAATATGGCCTACCTTATGGACATGGGCATCAAGGCCTTAAGGTCAGTAGTCTCTGAGGATTATAGTTATTGCAGTTTATTCTACTGTTATTCCAAGAAAGCGGGAACAACTGTAGCAATTTATTCTACTTCTAATTTGCTCGTATAATTTTTTTGCCTCACTTCTTACTGAAAATTTCTTGAAACTACTTTGTGCATCCTTCACTTATTCCACAAGCATTTGTTTGCTTGTGCTAAGAACTAGCTTGCCTGGACTTCCCAACATTGATTAACCTAGTTTCTGCTTTATTTGCCAAATGCTACTTACTTAATTTTGACCTTGTAAATGTGTATTTGTTTACCTGCAGGAGGTACTTTTACCTGATTGCATTCAGGTCTTATCTCTTTACTACTGTGAAGGCAACTACTGGCACAAATGAATCACGATTCACTTCATGGATGGAGGCAAGACCAGAACTCGGCCACCTGTGTGACAACCTGAGGCTTGACAAATAGCAGTTTTTTGGGGTTTACAAGTCAGGGAAAACTTTGGCTAGTAGAAGTGATCTGTGGTTTGACGGGGACAGTTGCAGCATCTCTTTTGGTGAAAGTGTATTCAGCATCTCTTTTGTAGCTGAAATAATAGCAGCAAAATATGGATGGAGACTGCTGTAACAGTGTGCTATACGATTTTCTTTGGCAGGTCTAGATTTCCCTTTTCAGTTGGCATGACTGAGTTGTGCACATAAATGTCATCTCAGCACATGTAAGCGTTCATGATTAGAATAGGTAGCATCCTACTTTGTTTTCTGCGCCTTGGTGCCAACCTGTGTATTTGACGTCAGCACATAACCGGGATTAGAATAGTGGGGATTGCTCATCCTTTGTATATCTAGGATAGGTGTTTTTCCTTTTTCATTTGAGTGGTGCGAGTACATTATACACTGAGGTGTACATTTTGTGCATACAGATGATGTATAGTTAGTGCAAGATAGTGATATGTCCATTTCATATAACTATGATCCGGTTTTTTCTGTTCTCTTGTATGCCGTTACCTTTTGTATATCTGATTAACTCTCGCCTTCTGGTGAAATGAAGTTTCATGTTACCAAACTTCCACAAACACCTTAGAACCATTTTAAGATTTATTCATGCACTTTCGATGGTTCTTGGAAATGTAACTTGGCCAATTCTATCGTCAACGTGGCAAAACATTGCAAATAGTTTCCGTCTCCAGAAAGCAATAACAATAAGTGACTAACGGCTCAATTTGTGTTTATGCTTACGCCATCCCACGTACATCTAGCATTTATCTGATTTAACTGTTTCAGAAAAACTGAATTTAAAACCTTACCTTAACTTCTCTTTCATTTTGCTCGTTCTTCAGTTGTAAGTTTTTCCTTTTCTATCAATTGAATGGGTGGATGCTCGTCTTCGCGACTTTGTTCTTATTTCTTTGTATTGTTTGGTTCATTTTGGTCTTCTTTCTTTCCATTATTTCTCTTCACTTGAAGTTTTGAGTTGATTGAACATCTCATAAAATTAGCTACTCATTGAGTATTTGATTTGGTTGTTTTTCATTGAAATTGTTTTCGTTATATGGAAAATCATCTAGTTAGGTTTTTTGCTTATTTATTCACATTTTGCTGTTTCGGTCAACACATGCTTCTGTTCTAAATTTTGTCATACGTTGTCGGTCGACCTTCATAACATGTTCTGGTTAATCAACTTCTCTTTCCTATAATAAATCCTACTATATCATATTGGCAATTCATGTTGATTGATAATTTCTATTTATTGAAGATTTTGCTATATCTATTTTTGGAACTAGTCGTGTACTCTCCCTCTCTCTCCTATGGATTTGGTTTCGGCGCCATATCAGTTTGCTCATTGATACAGCACGTCATCACTGCATATTGTCAAGTACTGGCCAGGATTACCCTATTTTTCAATTTTATGAATTAAAAAAATAATTAAAAGTATTTTAAATTGATTTTAAAATGAAAACAATTAAAAAAAAAACCCCTATATAGATATAAACTGGGTCTCGGCTTTCAGACAGGAATCTGCAAATGAAGAACAAGTAGAACTACGACATCGTAAAATGGCTGGCCAGCAGTAGCACAGCCGTCCTTCACTCCCTCTTTTATCCGAGATAAACCAGAAAAGATGTCACTTTACCTTTCCGCATAACATTTTTATAGCTTGGAGACCATATTTATACAGAAGTTGCTGCTGCTAGATGAGATGGAGCCCCAACATAGCAACCATGTCGTGTCGGGGTTGATAATGGGTTCCTGAATCCTCAGATTCAATTCGATTTGAGTTCCTATGAATTATTATGTTGTAAGACATGCAACTAAGATAATGTGCGAGGCAAATTGGCTCCTGCCAACCATGACATATTTTGGGACTTGCTAATCCTCCTTCAAAAAACAGACGACTAAAACTTACAGAAAGCAGCAATGGAAGTTCTTAGTCCACCGGGCATGCGGATGCCTGTAGATAAGGTGCTTCTTGTGGTGATATCTTCTCACGAATTTAACCTGCAATGGTGCTTAGCATGATCTATGAGCTCTGGATCGATCAGCCTTTCCTTTTCTGTTTGAACGGGAAAATGCGTCCTCCTTGGAGAGTAAACCCTAATCAGCCCACACTACCATGCTTCATTTGGACGCTGCCGTGAACGTAGAAGGTGCAGCAAGGCACAAAAACAGGACGCCTTCACCCAAAATGTGATAGACCTTGCCTCGCCGGGAAATTATGCAGGGGCCTGTAAGAGTCTTTTAAAAGACGGGCGGTTATCTTAGATGAAGAGACCAATTTGGTCTATAGGCATTTTCTTCTAATAAACAGCACCAAGTGCCTTTTCACCCGTTGGATCGAAGGAAATGAAAATAATTTCAAAACCACACTCAGGTTTTGATAGAAATAACGATTGATTTCCTTTATTTAAGCTTTTAAACTACACATGAAACTAACAATTCAATTAAAGAAACACAAATGTAAGGTTCTGTGCAGATGTTTTGCTTGTGAAAAACAATTATGAAACCTGGTTTGTGTGTTTGAGTGATAAGACTAAAGATGCATTTTTTTTTATATATATAAAAAAAACTTGGGGGCAAGTTATTCATACCCTTCGCCAAATATGTTTTGTCAAAATAAGGTTTTCAACACACGAGTTTCGACCATATCACGTAGACACCTAAACACAGACAAACCTTACACCTAAACAGGTGCTTTAGGTTTTTCACAAATCCAATTTCGACTGCCCACGAACAAGCCTTACACTTAAAGACGCCCTAAATTGCTTTTAGAGAGAAGTATAACTGGCATTTAGCACAAAAAAACAATAAAGGGCACATTCTACTGTATCATCTCAATGCTCTCTCCTCTCTCTCGGCGTGACCCCCCTTAATCACCCAACACAGCTCGGACGCCAGGATTTACATCATTGCTTCGGAGTCCCACCATCTCTCCACCTACGGAGGTGGTGGCTGTATCTCTTCCTTTTCCTTTTGGACTGGAGGTGGTTTTTAGGCTTCAGATATTTCTGAAAAATCTGAGGCGTTCATTCATCAAGCTATAAAAGATGCAACCTGATTTCATGATCAGCTTCACCACATACATATATTACAATGTGTCATCCACGCCAGCAACTTGAGGTAGGATATGAAACCATATATATCAGAGAGTAAACAGAATCCACACTCGATCTCAAAGAAATCGCCTCTTCAGAACAAAGCGGCTCAGAGTCGTCGGTTGAACTTTTATTGCTAACAGTAAAAAGTACCAGTTAAGTTCCGTGGAGATTTTATTAGGAAATACTGTTACAAAGCTTTATACAAGCAGGCTACGCATTTCGTAGAAGTTCTAATTATTCTCATGTAACATTCACCCTCTCCGCTGAAAGCAAAACAAGCCACCACGTTTTAATCAGCTTTGCTTACAGGAAATGACGCCGCTTGGTCTTTCTCTTCATTCTGCAAGACCGTTGATGAGCCGGAAACGGAATTTTCAGCTGTTGTAGCTCGAGACTCATTATCGTCCTGATCATGGAAAACGGACGCAAAAGACAAAGGATTGTAAGTGGAACTCTCTCTTCTCAGCCCTTGTATTGTCCTGATTGCTGCCAGAGTACTCCGGTAAATTTCAATGGTGTTTCCATGAAGAGTTACCGCAGCCTCGGTGGGGTTCGAGTTATCAGTCTGCTCAGCATGCGTCTGAGGTTCAACAATCTCTGCTTCCAGGGGGAAAAGAAGTTGAAGATTGTCTTCACATTCATGGACAAGCCTGGTAAGGGGCTCCGTGGTGAAGAATGGTTGACGCAGAGCACGCTGTGTGAATGGTAGGCGCAATAGTGCCCCTGTTCTCTTGTCATACTTTTTCAAAATTTTCAGAAGACCTATAAATGATAGTTCTTTTAGGCACCACTAGTAGATGAATTTTATAGCTAAACGAAGAAAGAGCAAGCACTACCTATGAAGTTAAGGGAGCTATAGTTCTCCAAAAGTACCATTTCCCCATGGATGGCAACATAGTCATTTCTGATGACTATCATCTCTTCACTGAACTCATTCTCAGACGTCAAATCACCGTTATCATGAGTTTTCTGTTTCAGCCATTCAATCCTTTCCTTGAGTTCCTGCGGAAAGGAAAAGAAATGAAAATACAAATGAACTTAAAACGTTTTTCCCGTTTGCTAGTTCCGAAATGATTTCCATGGTAGGAAGTCAGAGGTAGTCTGTAGAGCTATATAGAAATAGAATCCTCTTCAAGGACCCAACTTATAAAACTCAAAAAGGCACATCATCATATTTGTAATAATTTTCCAGAGTAATATTATTGTTTACTTCATATAATGTCCTGCAGGGATCGTATAATTTGTCCAGACTCGAGAGTTTCTATGGAGCTAGTCAGCTAGAGAATATAGAAAATGTTTTTTAAAAATAATCGCTCAATAGAATAGAGAACCAAAAATTAAAAAAAAAAAAACTGCAGTTCAGTGTTGGAAATTGAAAAGTTGTAACTTTGTGCCTTGTGGGCATAAACATCAAAAGATTGATAAGGCAATAGTCACGGAAATTTTGTTTGTACAAGAATGAGGAAGGGCTTCATATGATGAATGTGACAAAATAAGATGACGACTGAAAACTTAGAATGATGCTATAATTCACCAATAGATCCAATTATTGAAATATTAGAAATATGGTGAAGATGCCATAGGAAAATAAAGCAAATCCACCAAGCCAACATTTTCACCATGTACCACCAAGGTGATAATACATTACAAAGACACAAATGTCTGTGCACATGGCGATAACATCAAAAGATGTTTGCAGTTGCTTTCAAGCCTAGGCATACACAAGAGAATCCTCATGTGCTTCACGTAAACCTATTTTATTATAATTTTTTGGGACTTGAAAGATCAATTTGTGCGCCATGAAAATATAATGAGATATCCTCCGCAACCACCTACCTGCCATGTTTTTCCCATATAATGTATAGGAAATTTACCAAACCAACATTTTCAGCATGTACCATCAAGGTGATAATACATTACAAAGACATAAACGTTTGTGCATATGTAGGTAACATCAAATGATCTTCTTAGTTCTTTGCAAGGCTACGCATCCACAAGAGAGATCTCCATGTCTTTCAAGGAAACCCACTTTTCTTATAAATATTTGGGACTGAAAAGACAAGTTTGTGTTCATGAAAATATAACGAAATATCATTGGCAGCCACCAGTCCGCCATGTGTTTTGTACATAGAAAAAATCATGAAGTTAAAAAATATGTTAGTAAGATATATTTAGGGTTCACGAAATATGTGGATTAAAGACATATAAGGACTATGTGAACTGATTATTGTTCAATTGAGATTTCACAAGGCACCATGTGTAAAATTATTTATTTTTAAATACAATTGTCATTTATCTTTAATTTTACATGCGGATACTTTATGGACCAGTGTGACAATTTACGGATCATCACATAACAGATTCAACACTTAATAGTATGAAAAGTATAGTACTCACGTAATGCCCAACCCGTTCCTCCTGAACAGAATAACATCTAGCATTATAATCCAGTTCCATCCAAAAACAGCACCGTTTACTGCATCAACTAGACCAACTGGACCGGCCAAGAATTAGAGTTCATCTGATACGGTAGCTCTAAGGAGTAATTCGAATATAATTCATGAAACTGCTAAGCAATTGGTCTGAGGGGGGTCTTACTATCCCAGTAGCTACCCAAATTCAAGACGATTCTAAGGACCAGAGGGTGAAACTTGTTATGATTTTTCTAGATGTAGTTACGCATGCTCTCAAATTATAAGCATGCATTGCATGAAAGAAAAAGGATGGTGCTGCAAAGAACTATACCCAAATGACGAACCCACAATGAAAGCACCACCACAGCAGCGTTTTGCTAGTCTAATGGCAACCAGAGCAGGAACAAATTCGGAATCGAAGCTCGATCTATAAAGTAGTTCATGACAATCTTTGAGGAAACTCTATCCTTTTAACATTTCAAAGAATGCAAGAAAATCCAAAATCTCCCTACCCAATAAGCAAACAAAGATAACAAAAAGAAGACAGGAAGGAAAAGGGGGAAAAAACAGAAAAGAAGAGCCAAATAAATACCTGCAACCGAATGATGAACTCCTCCTCCTTATCAACGTAAAAGTCATTGAACTTCTCCAACTCGCGATCAAGAAGGCCCACGAACCACTCCTCCAGAGTCGAAACCCTAATTCCGTCGCCTCCGAGCCCATCCAACATATGCCCGGGCTCAACGCCATTCCAGGCGGACCGGGGAACGGGGGAAGCCGAACCGTTGACGTTAAAGCCGTCGTAGAAACCGGCCGAGCCAGCAGGGTCGGCAACGGCAATCTGCTTGAGGAGCTTCTTGAGGGGCTTGTAGCAGAGAAACTTGTCGCGCCAGTCCGGCAACGTCTGCTCCAGGTGCGTGCCGAACTCCTTCCCGAACTTCATCGTCTCTTCTCTTCTCCCCTGGAAAGGGGCAGAATCACCCTTCCCCAGCCGCCCAGAAACCCTAACCCCCACCTTTGCTCCCGTCCGCCGCCCCGTACATGCACTGTCGCGGCCTTCCGGCGGCGACGGAGACCGCGAAGTTAGCGAGTGGAAGACGAACGCGATCGTGCTCTCCAACACCCGCCATTTTTCTTCTTTTCTTCCTTTTCTGACAAGTGGACTTGGCGACCCAAGGTGTCCCACTCTTGTTGGATTTAGACCTGAACCCCAACCAACGAAAGGACGCCGGATTTGGATTTTGGAGTTCGTCCCGAAATGGGTCTCTCGGGTCCTGGAATTTGAGATCCATCATGTTCAGGAAGGATCAAATCAAATGGTCTAAATCATGAGATTCGTGTACGGAACCACTTCGTTTGAAAAGTTAACGGATTCGAGATCCAGAAAAAGGACTCAGATCAGACGCCCTTCCAAGCGAGCTGAGATCTTTGGATTCTAAATGTTGAAAGATCTAAACTTCATGCCCGAGACACCAAGATCCAGAGCTGACCATGGATTTGAGATCCTTGGGCTTCAAGAATAACTAAAAAAAAAAAAAACCATACCATCATCATCCATTCGAAATGCATAGATTTGACTTAACATTTATGCACTACAGCTGGTGTGGGAATAAGATCTAAAAGTTAGAGAGATCCCAAATTAGTTTTTTATTTTGAGATGAATCTGGCGTCGAATAATGTTCTGCCAAATCAGATCCATAGACTATTAATCAGCGGCAACCAGACATCACAGAAAGAGAATATTAGGTGATCGATATTTGAATATATGTCAACGTTATTCGCCGGAAAAGGACCGGAAATATCTTATCTGTGTTCTACTAGAAAACTATATGAGATGGCTATATAATAATACATCAACTTGGCAAAAAATATCAGGTTAAATGAAACTTCTGAAGCGAATGTGACGGAATTTAGATCTGAGGTATCTGTATGATCATATTTGAAACCAAGTTCAAGTTTTAGTCTGCTCCAAAATTACATCGGATTGGGTTATCCAGAAAAAGAAATCACTTTAAAAACAGTAAAAAAGCTGCATGTTGGGAAGGAGAAGGCCAGTTTACGATTCCAAACTCCCAACACCAAACAGTAATGCAAGATGTGATTGAAGAATCTTTTGGGCTTATGTTAGTGGGGAAAACGCTCTTATCTTTTCTCTTTAATTTTATCTTTTGATTATAGAATGGTGAGTGCCGTATATTAAATTAAAAAGTCTCTGTATTTTAACTAGATGTGCAAAATGGAATTATATATAAGCAAAAGGCAAGTATCTACTTTCATTGACATGATCGATTGCCAATTTAATTGGTTTTTAAATTATTTTGGATACAAAAAGTTAGAAAATAAGGTCAGTTCAATATTTTCATAGGCACTGCTCCTCTGAATTGCAAACGCTACTAAGGAAATAACCATTAAATTCATGCAGGTCTAAAGCAGCCCTGACTGAATCCAGGGAAAGGGAAAAGGGGATGGACTGCGCACTCTTGGGGACATCCATATCTTCCTCCAAAACACGAACTGTGCCCGCCCTCTGTCTATTTTGATTGATTTTTTATCAATATCGTGATGTTCAGTGTCCTTAATTTTCATTATAAACAACTTAAAGGGTAGGGCAATGCGTGTCGAATTATGTCAACGGAGATGCAATTGGCAAGCAATTGCTCTTTAATTGAAAGTTCTCAAGTCCAGCACGCCAACCAGGTGAAGTTAAGTTCTCCGAGAAGGAGTTCTTAATCGAGATTTTGAATTCCTTGCTTAAAAGCTTAGGATTTACCACATAAGATCTTAGATCCATTGTTTGATTACGTCAACTCCCTAAGATATTAGATAATTTAGATTCATGAATCCTGATTTATGTTCTTGAAGAGCAAGCGACATAAACTGCTTAACTTGTGCCTTGGAAGGACAAGAGAAGGATACTGGCGGTATGTTCAACTTCCATTCCTTGTCTCGATCCCTTCCAACGATGGCAGGTGGAAAGGATTCAACGAGCTTCATCTATAACAATACCCTGGTTTTCAAATAATATACAGTCCCTTCTCAAAAGGGGCGTTCATCAAGAGCCCCATGAACTGTGATGCGATATTGAAACGAACCTTCAACAGTGATACAGGAACTCCGCAGATGCCCAAAAAATGAATTGGTAATTCTCCACAACGTCTCGTCGTTTGGAAGCCACAACCTAGCAAAGAAGCGTTACCACCAAAAAGATTTAGAAACTGCAATGGAAAGAGTGCTCGTATTAATTTTCCTGCATCTTGCGTCTTCATATTGATTCTTCTAAATCCGGATTTTGATAAGAACATGGACATGAAGAATATGCCTTCATGTCAACCTCCACCCTGAGATCTCGATCTCTTTCTTCATACTCCAGATTGATGGTCTTAAAATCCAGAATTTGATAAGAACATGAATGTGAAATACTGTGCTTCATGTCCAATTTCACTCTCAGATCTCTCCCTCAATCGAAGAATCTGGTGTATCTTAGTCGGTTTCTCTCTGTCTCTTGCTTGTTGTGTCATCTTGGTCTTTCTGACAACAATGGTAGATTACTTACATGTTGCTCACAACCAAAACCGACTCTGCTCTTGAGCTTTGAAGCAGCACCATCATCAACCACGGCTATTTCAGGCGAAGACATGAAAATCTTTCTAGAGGGAGAGAGATTTCCAGTCTCCACCGGCCTTGCGACAAGCAATTGCGTGGATAAGCCTGGTAGAGATGAGCAGGGAAAAGGGACAAAGGAAATGATCCGAGGTGCATGCAGAGATATTTTTCTGTCTCCTGAATTATTTCTGATTCATTAGGATGACGACGAAGGTGGCGGTCAGCTGTCATCACCGCCAACTAGATTGGCCAAACTACAATTATGAGGATAAGGATGAAAAAAGTCATTCACTAGCGTCTAAATCTGTTGCTTTCTCCTGTGCCCAAACGCTTCTCCCTGTCACCTCCAAATCATTTCACTTATCTTTTGCGTGTCCTCAGCTAAACAAAGAAATTGCCAGACAGGGCATTCTTTCTAGTCAAGACATTATAACGCCCCGATACATTGCCGATATATAGCCAACTTGGTATCTGGTTGGAAAAAGTGACTTGTTTTCAGATGTATACACGCATTCGTCGGCTGAGAACAAATACTAAAGACCAATATCTTGAGAAGTTATGTTCAGATGTGTCAATTCAAGTTTGTGGTGCTGCTGAAGCAGCACTTTTTGAGGTGATTTGAGATTATAGATCTAATAATCTGAGATTCAAATTGCTGTTCATCAAACGTCAAATCTATGGTTTTAGCTACATGGGGGTATGACATGGTTAGTAGAGTAGGCGAGTTCCTAGAAGGATTCTCTTGGATGCTACTTTTCATACTATACAAAATGGGAGACGGGTGTACTGTACCCACCCAGTTCTCCATACAACCCAAGATCTTGGGAGCAAGAGGAAGAGGAGGCCTTGGAGTTTTATTCGGGTGGTGGGTTGTTAATCTTATACTCATCCAAATATACTGAAATTCTCCAATCTTTGTTTTTACAAAATAGTGTAATCTGGTATTTGTTTACCATATTTGAACCTCATATAAAAGTAATTTCAGATCAGTCTGATGTTAAATGTTTATTGGACCAAAGCCACAATCCAAGTCTGAGGAAAAATGTTGAGCACTAGTTAAATTTATTGAGAGGTAAATTTGAAGGGTGAAATTCATGGAAAGAACCGAAGAAAATTTGAAGGAAATAAAACAACTAAAGCTATTGCCCACAAGATACGCAATCCCCTTTTTCAACCCCCTTTTTAAACCAGTGAGGAACAAGTTAACATCACTAAATTTTCAAAATGAGATGGTGTTGTAATTAAAACGCGGAAGTACTTCTGTACGTATCATAAAATAACGTGAATTTATATTTTATTGATCGGGCTTGTTACCTTGTTCTTATCGTTACATATGACAAGGATTTCTGATAGGGACATGTTAGTCATTTTTGTGGGAGGAGGAGTCCTCCTTCGTAGGAACCGCCTCATCGAGACTCGTTCTCTTGTTTCTTCGCCTTTATCCCAGGTTCCCGGTTTTTCGCTTCCTGTGTGCTCTTCATTATTTATAAGAGGACTAGAGCCTAAGGAAGGTTACAGAGTTTGAAACGCATTCATTCTTTAGCGGTTTTGGCTCGTACGGAGCATTTGGCGAAATGGGTTCTCTGATGGCAGGTTGGGATTCGCCGTTCGTGGATCCTGAAAGAGGTGAGCTTTTTCCTTCCAAACTTTGATCCATCATTGGCTAGCCAGGCCTGCCCATCATCAGGAATGAAATATAGATGATGGCTTCTGCTGTTTGTTCATCAGGCATGCTCTTTGCAGAACCATCAAACCTGTGAGATGAGGGTGATGATGGGTAGCTCTAGTTTTATGATTTTCACGGTGCTTAGTCTTGCACGTCTATGGCTGCTCAACTTTCTTCTAATGTTCATGCTTATTTTGCTTTTGCACAGTTAATTATGAAAGAAACAAGTCCTTCACCAGAGAGGAGATAGAGACTTTCTGGAAGCAGAGAAAGGCAGAACATGAAGCATACTGTAAGGAGGTAACAAGAGAACCATAAGAAGGTTTCCTTTCCTCTTTGAATTTGGATCATGTAACCAAAAGGTTTATTCTCCTGCAGGAAAACGATCACCAGGAACAAGAAACCATAACTGATCAGGAAAATTTAGTAAACGATCAGGAAAAAATAGACAAGAAAGATGACTGGTAAGATGCTAGAGAAAATTCCTTTCAGCTGCTTTCAATGATAAATTTCAGGCTAGGAAGTACTCAAACTTGAGTGGCAAACAGGTGGACGAGAAGCAGCTGGGCTTACCTGAATGAACCTCCAGAGGATGATACTAATTACAGATCTTTCAATTACGTGGCCCAGTTTCATGTTGCAGAGATGGCAAATAAAAAGAGCTTGTGTGCTAATTGATTTTCAGGAGGAAGATAGTTTGGTGTAAATATGTATATAATGCTGGGGTATGTAGTAAGAATATGTTTCTAGTATCAATAAACATGTAAGCAAGTTTGTTGCGGACATAATACTTAATACATATCACGTTCTGTTTCTGTTTTCTTAATCAACAGATTATATTACATCAAATTGCGATGCCATCTCCTTCGCTTTCACCAGCAAAGCTCCTTATTAGATTCTTGGATGATGGCATGCCTGCGACCACATCCCTTTCGATTCCACATTCATTAACTCCCCTTTTGATCTTGAAGTACCCGTCCTGGGGGAAAGAAATGGTTTAGTGAGATCAGAAACCAAAAAAAAGAAAAAAAAAAAAGTACGCAATTCATGTGGGATGATATAGAAACTTACATCCCCCCAGCTCCTGTTCCACTGGTTTGCAAGAAGCTGCACAGAGAAAGCCATACATCAAATAAGTGCAGTTCCCATAAGAAATAACAAAGGGAGAATGATATTTATCAGAAGACAGACCCAGTAGTCTTCTCCTTCATCTGAGGTACCCCACCCAATTAGCTTGACCGCATGGCCTCCCAACATGTCTCCAGTTATGTGCTTGTAAACGCCCGACTTGTAGTACGCGAAGTCCTATAGTACATAGCAAAGCGAATTATCCTCGGATGCCGCAATGATATTACTCAATATCCGTAGTTGCCCATGAAGTCTAATATTGGGAGCTTTGGATGCTACTTGTCCAAATCTTAAGAACTTACTTTTGATTTCTTAAATGCAATTGCGTAGAAGAAAGATCAAGTTGGATATGTGTTACCTCATAAACGGAGAATGAGACTTCCACGGGGCCATTTTGGTATACTTCTGCCATGATGCTGTGGCAGTCCGAATGGACTCTATAAGCATTCGCACTATAATGTTTGGAGTTGCGCCACACCTGGTTCTGCAGTTGGCATTTTTTCACACATTTGGGAGTTGGGTAGGCAGGCTCGCAGCCGGGATGTTTGCATCCAGTATCATCGAAGTAAGGGTCACACTGCCAGAAATTTTATGGTAACAAGAACTGATTAGACATCCTAGACATATAAAGACAACAAGGCAGAGAATTTAGCAGATTCTTTCTAAAAAAACAAGAGAAAAACAAGTAAAGCTGCCAAATTTTTAGTGATTGTCAACTATCCAGCAAAATTCCAATGTTTCAAGAATACCTCGAAAAAAGCAGGTGGTAGGCATAAATATATATTTTCAATGTGATAGTATTTTTATATGAAAACCACTTTCAGGTTAGAGGTCTCTAACTATCTTTCATAGACATAGTAATCCAACTAAAACATCAAACGTAATTAATGTAAAAATTTGAAATATAGATCACTCCATGCAGGCCATCATTTTCTGACTTGAATTAAAACATCATAAAAAAAATTGCACCAATTTCAAGCGCTCATATTTGATTTGCAAGTGCACCCAAGCACATATTGTTAGCTAGTACCTCTTCGGTGACAACACCATGGTGAACAAAGTATCTCCATGCGGAAATGGGATAGCCTCCATCACAGCCATCTCCACACATAAAGCCACAGCATGAGAGAAGATCATTCACGGACAGCGAGATGTTCTGCAGAAAATAACTAGTTAGAAAAAAAAGGGATATCTTCACCATATAAAATTAGAGGGACTCAAACAAGGGTAACCTGTGGTCATGCTGCCATGTAACCCAACTCATTACTTACCGTAACAGAATTCAGAACTCAAACAGGTCAATCTCTTTACCAAACTTAGCATAAATTTCCTGGACCTATTCAGCTTGTCCAAAGTCCCAACAACCCAGAAGCCCAAATCCTTAAAACCTTGTTTTGTTGTGGATTATTGATGCAACTTATAAAGAAAACATTACCACATTACGCCCTCTTTGGATGGAGGGAAAGGGAGGAAAATGGTGGTCATTCATGTGTTTGGTTGGCTAACTGAAAGAAAAACAAGAAACTCATTTGGATGCAAGAAGCAAAGGAGAGGGAAGGAAAGGACAGGAGAGATAATGTAAATCCAGTCACTTCAAATTTGGAGAGATTGGGACAGAAAGGAAAAACGTTTGACATCCGTTCTTTCTCTTTCCTTTCCTCTCCTTTCCCTTCCCATTCCCTTAATTCTGTTTCCTTTCCTTTCCATTCATTCATTTCTCTCCCTTTCCCTCCATCCAAACAGCACGTAAAATGGACTCCCTTTACCAGTTTCCATCAAACTTAGCATAAATTTCCTGGGCCTATTCATCTTTGTCCAAAGTCCTAACAACCCAGAAATCCAAAACCTTTAAACTTTGTTTCTTCTGGATTATCGATGCAACCGTAAGAAGAAAACATTACCACATTAAAATGGACGCAGAAGCGGTCTGACAGAGACTCCACTGCACCGAATGCCCAACAAGAACCACAATGGCCCTGTTGAAAAAGAAAAGTGGACACAAAGGAAGAATGAGGCGCAAGCCATGTAGAAGAATGAACAACATGAACAAAGTAGCAGACAAAATTACCTGATCTACAAGCATGGTGTCCGATCAAGCAGTTCCAAAGAATGAGAAAAGGCAGAACAAATTGTCAGCATCTAACCAAAAACAATTCTGTTAGATTCAAAAAGTCCAATTTCTGAGTGATTTACCAAGTATTCTCCCAATTGTGCTACATTGTGGCCAGGCAGTTCGTGCATCGAAATGCTGTGGCAACTTCAAGCTTCTATCATGCCTTTTAACAGGCAGGGACTCTAACATATTTTTAGGTGTTGACTTCACTCCCAATATGTGTTTGAATTGCCCAATCTATAACTCACAGCACAGAATCAGGCACAACCATAAGCTCACCACCATGCACCGTTTAATCCAAGAACAAAAAGACATATTCAAGCAAACTTAATGCTCACTGTGTAATTTGAGAATCTGGGATTTAATGCAGCCACCCATCCAGCCTTTGGATTCGAATTGATCTCTTCTACTATAGATTTCTGTACATCCAAAAAAGGCAAAGCAACACTAGTATTTAATTTCACTGTAGTTATTACTCCTCAAACTGAACAAAGAAATTGACCGAGACCCACCTCAAGAAGTTTGCCAGAATGACTGATGGGCAGTATTGGCTTCACAGCAAAAACCTAAAACGGAGAAAGAAATTGCTGTATCGCTTAACAACTGCTGTTATTAAAACATAAGACAATCTACTTTCAAGTCTATAAACTAACAAACGTAGTTTATACATCTCTTGTTTCCTGTAAACAAATCCCATTTGAGTTTCGCAACTGATTAACTCTCGCAAAATGGTTAATTTGATAAAAAACATACTATCTTGAAAACAAAAAGTCCCCAGAATATTTAATTGAAAAGAAAAGAAGAAAAAGTGGACATCCTAAGAGCTCTCATATACAACTTGAAGATCATGAAACTAGCTTGTCGTACGACCCACCAAAAGTACCGCCTAAGAGGCAGATATCTTCCATCTTTCCCGACTATTGAGGAAGTCAATGAGATAAAACTACTCCTTTGAAGCCATGGAACAAAAACAGGATCTCCCAACTCGCGGTAGAAGAAAAAAGAAACAGCATACCTCGCCAACCGCGATCAGAAGAAAAAGCGCGAACGTGACCGACGACCTCCCCATCCCGATCTCCAACCTCCCTCCGCCTCTCTACGGAAAAAATCTAGGAATGGGAGAGAGACGACGACTCGAGGATCCCCGCGCCTTGAGGAAGCAAGTTTTGGCACGGCGGCTAAATAGCCACAGAATATCACGATTCCGTGACGTCATAATCGCGAACTTGTCACGAAATCCACGTCAGGTTCATGATTTTGAGACGCTTTCGGCGCTGGCGCGCTTGCCGATAATTGGACGCGACCTTCGGTTGGCCCATTCTTCCCTCAATGGCCGCCAACCAGTCATCGCCTGCTTGCTTCCCGACCCGGATCTCCAGGAGCCGCTTTCCTCCACTTATCCCCTTCCGCCAACGTTGATTCATCAAATGGCCTATCGCTATTCGCTGATCAAACACGATCCCGAGTCCAGATCCATTCAAATTCGGATCGGGTCTTTCTACTTCAACCCCGATCCGATTACATGTGATTGATGCGTGGCCTGTTGACTGAGGTTTGGGTGCATCAGGTGAGATGGTTCCCAACCTGTTTTGAATCTGGATCCGAGTTTAAAGTAATAGCTCCGGTTTAAAATTGGCTGGATCTAATGAGTTGAAGCTGGTCTCAAACCAACCTGGATTATATATGCATATTATGGTCCCAGATCTCTCTTAAGGGTTATCTGGGTTCGGACCCATATATAAAATGGTATCCAACTTCAAGTTCAAAATTTTTTTTGGAAATGTGGTTTGGAGTGGGTTATTGGTCACATCAGCCCCACCAAATTAGTAGCCGAGTCAAAAAAAAAAAAAGTTGGTAATATATATATATATTTAATATATACTTGTTTAAGCATGGAAGTTTTGAATTAGTGCGCTTCTAACCAAATTTTTGGTTTTGAACTGCAGAGACATGATTAGATAATGGATCATGGATCTGGTCATGACTTAAATAATGTTTTTGCTAGTGGCAGTGTTGGGTATTTGGTAGCTTCACGGTGAAGAGTAAACCTGGGCATCGGCCCGACCCATAAGGAGTTGAGTCAGCTCGACCTGCACTTAAAACCGGAGTCCGAACCGGATTAAATTAAAAAGTATATATTTTTATATAACGAAGAGATTCTCGATAGCAAGCAGGAAGAGAAAAACATAAACGCCAGAGTCAATCATAAGATCGAGTTTCTTTCATTTGTCAATGAAACAAGAAAAAAAAAATTCCACTTGGAGGCCTGCATTTTCTATCGTCGTTCCAAAAAGAGGTCTCATGTGTATTTCTATAGCGAGGCTTTGCAATTGCCGACGAATATGGAAACCAGAAGCCTTTATATAATCTTTATCTTCCTAAAACGCGTGAAACTTTTATGTTTTTGCTGAAGTTTCACTCAACAAGTTTGGACTTTTAACGGCAATTGCAGAGTAGAATTAGTATTTTTTTTTTAATTAATATAATGGAAAACTCGGAAGGAAGCTCATACGCCCTCAGTCACGAAAAGCATGGAAAGTTTTTTGTCTAATTATATCAATATAGAGGCTTGTTTTAGAAGAAACTTTCATTTAGAGCTTAGTTATGAAATTTGGAGAAAGAGGAAGGAGCGGGAGGCAATCTCAATTCGTTATGTCCAAGGCATTGTTATCACTTCAAAGCCCAATCAGCCCATCCAGATCGAATTGGTAGCAACTTTTTTAATAAGATATATTTCAATTAGTTTATATATGTAGATATGTTAAAAAATATTTTTTTTTGTTTGGTTCACAATTAATTCAGTTGTTACTCACTTAGCCAATGCGATTGCAAACCAATCAACTTCTCAGGACTGTTTTTGAATGATGAAGAAGGTTGAAAATCTAAGCTTATACGTCCATAAAACTATGAATGAAAATTAATAGTATGATCTCATATCGGCTAAGAGATTAGGGCAACGTTAAAGTAATGCTTAAGAACAAATGATACTATTTTAAGCAAATGCATTAGGTGTACGTTGTTTAAATGGTAAAAACCGACGTGTTATATTGTACATTTGAGTTTGACATAGACTATACATCAGCGATATGTCCTTTAAATTGTAAAAACTGATGTTCTACATCAAAGTTATGTATATAAAGAGGAAAATTAAAATTAGCCTGCTAATTAAATATTTAAAAGCTGTTGGTATTAGTAACAACAAAAAAATTAGGTCAGATTAAAGTATTATATGAATCTACCATAATTTGCATTCATACAATGTCCTCACCTTATTCTAGATGTCAACTACGATACCAGGGCGCGCCTAAAATGCATCTGCACCTGCATCGACGCGATGCAGGTGCGGGTGCGACCCTGATTCGCACCGAAGTCTGTCAACGGTGAGTTGGGTGCGGTCAGCCGCACCAAACTAAAAATGTCATTTTTTAACGCGCACCAAAAACGTGTATGTCTATTTTGGTCCATCTTTTAGGTTTTTTTTTTTTTTAATTTTCATTTTTCTACAAAAGCTATCGGGCGTCCCCCGACTGGCCCCTTTCCCTTTGCTAATGCCTTCTGAGTTCTGCCCTTTTCTATCTCTCCTACAATCGTCCCTTCCACCGGCAGCAGCTTCCTTTCCGTCCAGCGTCGGCTGCGATCGTCTCTGCCGGCGGCATCAATTAGTTCAGGTAGCTACTTTGCAAAGGGTTTATTTCATATTTTCGTTTTCTCGAGCCTGTTTTCCTATTTCGTCTTCTTCCTCAACCCTCTTCCAACGCCCCTGTTTTCTCTCGGTTTATTTGGTTAAGAAAATTTGCAATCGGCAACAGCTGCAGTGCAGGACCTGCCACTGAAGCTTCCCCTCTGACCCTCTCCATTTGCCCCATGCCCGCTGCAGTGCAATAGAAGCTCCTTGTGTGTTGCATCTCCCTCCTTCTTTCACCCCACTTGTCTGCTTCTTGGAGTCATGTCTGGAGGCCGTGGCTCATTTTAGCTTGGTGGTGCATTTGGGAGGAACGTAACAACAGGGTCTTCAGGGATACCTTTTCTTCGCTAGATTCTGTGGCTCGTCTTGTGCAAGGGGATGTCCAGTTTATCATTCGATTAAAGCGCCGATGTTCGTCTGCGGCTGGGTGACTGTGTCGCTTCGTCGTTCCTCTCTCACCCCGACTCTCTTATTTTTTCTGTGCATTATATTGTATATTTTTTCTTCCTGTTTCTGTTTTTGCGGTTTGTTTTTTTTGCGGATTGTTTTTTTCTTTTGTACCTAGTGAACATTTTGTTCTCAAATTTTGTTATATATTCTCATTTTATGGGCTCTTCTTCTTTTTTTTCTCTCTCTCTATATATATATATATATATATATATATTCAGCGTCGATGTCAATGTCACAGCTATGGTTCCCCAGCCGAGTCGTGCATCCATCGCTATTCACTATTAATTGTCAACTCACAAGATCCTGGTCTACAGTTGTATGTTTGAATTTAGGTGTTCATGAAAAAACCTGAAAAGCAAATTGCAATTTTGAACTTTTTGTCATATATATTATATATATGATTAGTATTATTATAATAAATTAATAATAATATTATTAAATATTATCCCACTTAAATTTTTTGAAATATGCCCCACCCCGCACCTTGGTGACACAGGATGTCAATCATCTAAAAAATATATTTTAATATTTTAGATGAATGAAAAACGAAGAAGAAATGTATGGAAAAAATATTTTTTATTTTCAGAAAATTCGCGTCCAGCCATCAAACGTGAAAGAAAACCGTGGAGAAGGGCTCGCAGATTTTGTTTCATGAGTTTTTTTTTTTTTTGTGAATTATGTTTTGCCTCAGAGCATTCATGTTAACATAAATGAAAATCACAATAAAATCTCTTGTTGATATAGATAGATAGAACAAAATAAAGAAAGAAAAGATATGTTTGCCTGAAAATCAGCAATTCTGTAGCCAATCACGTAAATAAATAGTGGAACCTGCCGAGTAGATAGTTTTAACAATTCATTCTCACCGCAGGGAGAAGAGCAGCGCAGAGGTGGGAGCCTCGCCGATCGTCTTTCTCTCAAGGTAACCTTCTCTCTCTCTCTCTCTCTTTCTCACTCTATCTCTCCTAGAAACCTGGCCGGGATCTTCCCAGTGAGTTGCAGGTAGTGGAGAGTTGCTGGGGGCGATAGGTTTTTGTCTTACTGCTCAAGGAGCTGGCCCTCTCAGGACCCGCTCTTCTCCGTCCCTTTTCCAAAATTTGCAGTCTCCCTTACGTTCGAGAAATTTGCTTTCCTCTTCGGTTTTCTGCTTCTCCTTCGCTCCCACGTCATTTCCTAGTTTCCCATCTTGGTTAGAGGTCGTAATTCCAAGATGAACCGAGTTTCTCATTTCTGTTTCCCCTTAAAATTTGGCATGGACGCGACTTTCGGGTGCTTCTGTCTGGTTGAATTAGATCAGGATGGCGGATCAGCGGGAATGAGATTATTGCATTTTTTCAGGGATCGAATCGAATCGAATCTGCCGAAGCAGGTTATTGCGCAGGCTGGCTTTTGAGGAGATCCCTAAATTTTCATATCGTGTTGTGTGTTATCTTGGTTTTCATCCGAGTTCGGGACCCGGTACTGGAATTTTGTTACATCTTCGATAGTTCTGCCTTTTTGTGTCCAATTATTTTTTCTCCTTCCAATATTACATTGTTAGAAGGTGAGATCAGTATCAGATCGGATCCATCTCTTTTTCTAGAGGATCCATATCCATGTGTCACGCCATGGGAGCACCTCTCACCACCCACCTACCGTTCAGTGTCCTTATCGGTCGCTCACAATGACGTGGCTGCTCTGAGCTCGTGGAGAAAGAAAGCAACGAACGCCGCCCACCAATCTAACATCTAACTAATTTCCCGCCCTTTCCTCGTAACTAACCTTCCGGCCCTTTTTCTATATCTTTTTTCCGATGGGTCGCTGATGGTCAGTGGGTTTCTCCTGTCTTTCGTGCCGTCAGGGGTCTCAGTGACGCTGGCGGGGCAGTTCTGGTGAATCCGGAGCCATGGTTCAGCCGATTCATCCACCGGAGAATGTACTGGAGACGAGATCAGGTCCCAATTCTTACGCCGCTGTGGTGCTCGGAGGGACATTCGATCGCCTCCACGATGGCCATCGCCGTCTCCTGAAGGTCCTCTCTTCGCGGCTACTACTTCTTCTTTCTCTTCATCCTTTCCTCTTTTGTACTTTACTGCCGCTTGTTTTGTTTTTTTCAAAAACCTTTTGTTTGTTTTGCGGCTCAAGAAGGAAGTGGAAGAGAAAAGATGGAAGCTCGGGGCTGGATTTGATTTCTTTCAATTCGAATATTTGGATTTTCAGGCTTCTGCGGATTTAGCTACGGAGAGGGTCGTCGTTGGCGTCTGTGATGAGCCGATGCTCGTCAAGAAAGAGGTTGATTTTCGTTAAGCTTCCTCCGGTTTTCTTGATTGGCGTTCTGTGGATGTGTCTCTTTTTTCTTTTTCTCCTGAGAAGTTCTGGCTGATGCTGGTAATTGGGTTTGTCTAGGTTTAGGTGTTAGAATGAATTGTTAGAATGTTGACATTTTCCTTTGCAGCTGTCGGAGTTGATCCAACCGATTGAGGTGCGGATGAGTGCTGTTCAAGATTACATCAAGGTCGGTTCTCTACCTAAAAAATATAGTTTCTTGTTTTTTAGTTGTACTTAGTTTTTCGTTTGGGTTGTCTAGATTTGCTTGATGTTAAATTAATTCTTTTGTGTCGAATGAATCAGTTATCGTCACTTATTTTTTCCGTTTTCAAAACGCCATGCTGCATAACATGGTTAAACATGTTAATGCAATGAACTTGCTTTTGTTGCTTTCATTTCTTTCTTATTTCCAAAGATTGTGCATGCCCTTTTTGTCCGTTAATAAAATGAAAGGCGTAGTAACCCACTTGTGGAAGCTATCTATAAGCAGATGGTAACTATTGCAGAATAGTAAATTGCTGAAAAGCTAGACAACGCTTAGTGTCAAGCACTTCTCAGAGTCGAACTTCAATCATGCCTCAGAATTGAACAAGGTTTCAGAAAGTGCATTTCTTTTAGGGATTCTGTTTGTCTTTCATGTTACTCATGCCTGTTTGGTAATTTGTTGGAATCTATTGGTACAAAGTTTGAAAAGCAAAATTTGGAAGAAAATGGTTTAGCCGAAAGAAGAAATGTGAATTTGAAGGTGTTTAAGATTTGATCTTGGTTTTATAATTTTCACCTAGGGGCCGAAGCATACATTTCATGCACTGAATATGCAACGTGCACTTCATAAGAAGTTCTTTTCATGCTTGGTAGCAGTTACCCCATGTTCAAGCCAGTCCTTCTATAATTTGCTGAGAAGTGCTTAATAAGTAGCAAGTAGTACCCAATTAGAAGTAGAAACACTAAATATGTGCTGTAATGTCTAAAAGTGTCAAGGAAGTCATATTGGAACATATGCACATGAGTATGTGCACAGAAGCCATTATGGGTATGAGCAGTGGAACATTATAATTCAAAACTTGCAACATCCAAAATCCTCAATTCATTTATTAGGTTCTCTTCCTTTTAGTTTCTCTTTGTCTGGGCACGTAGGATGAGGAAAACAAGATTTTTCGTTAAAGAGTTGTCATCAATGTTTAGGGTGTCTTAACAACTGTATGTTTAAAGGACTTGTTTGAGTAAATAAGGAAAGAACCTAATAAGCCTGAGCTTAGCATTTATACTTTCAAATGGATTATTATATCTCTGGAAACTATGCATAAATTTGTCTCTGAATAATGGAAAATCTATAGTCACAATGAAGCATCAGGGACAGCTTTGCCCAAGGTAGTTTGTTGCAAACTTGAGATTTCTTTCTTGAACAAAAATCATCAATTAGGGTTCCATACATTACTTGTTCAAAGATTAGGGTCGTTCTCTTATGTTTTCACTATATTTGAGGGGTTCCATATTTTCATTGCTGTGAAGCATGCCAATGTTCTTAAGTTTATAGTTTCCTCCCACTCAAAACTCATAATTTCTTTTTTTGGATTGTGTATACAGTCTGTTAAACCAGCACTGCTTGTTCAGGTGGAGCCCATATTGGATCCTTATGGCCCATCAATTGTTGATGAGAACTTGGACGCCATCATTGTTAGGTATGTTCCCATAGTGGCTCACTTTTTTTGGTAGCACCTTCTAATGTTATTTGGAAAGCTGAACACTATTCTTTAATGGGTCTAAATTCCTTTACGTTGCAGCTTGAAATTACGATGTCTCTAATTTAGATCCCATCTACTTGTATATGCATCTACAGTTTTATTTCAGCTCCCTTCAACCAAAGTTGAAACTGAGTCAAGATGCTTGGGACCTGGTAATTTGGGGGTACTAGCTTCAGGGAAGTTCCTGAAAATGGAAACGTGAAGGCTTTATGGTTTGAGGAAGTTAGTAGAGTCCATAACATAAAAAGATAAAACAAAAGGAAACATGGTCAACGTCCTTTATGTTAGACTGCTAAGCTGCACACATACACATACAAATGCACACCGTTCACACAGATTGGCATCCTGGATATTTCAGTTGACTAAAAATAATCAAGCTCTGTATATCTATTGGCAAGAGACATAATATACTGGCTTAAAATTTATTCGAACCAAGTTTCATTCATTTAAACATTAATAAAGTTGAAAAACTGATTTACTTTCTGCAAGTTCACACTGTGATAAGCTCTAATCTTTTCAGTATCAGTGCATATCAACTGGTACACAATATTACCAACAAAACAAAATAGAAATATGGCCCTTCAAGGTATCAGCTGCCACCTGGCCTCTATCGGCTGATATATCAATGAAATAATATTAAAAAATTAACTTTCGTTTTATTTGATTTAGGTAACAATTTAAAATCACCTATATAAGACGAATGCATTGGTCCCTGTCGGTTGAGATGCGATATTGTTAAAAACATGATATGGTGCTGCTACCAATATTACAACATTGTTAATCTCTTAAAGCCCACATGCATGTTTATAGAGATCAAGTTGGTCGTTGATGGTCCTCCCTGTTGCATCTCAAATAATTATTGTATGCATATACACACACACACACACACACATATATATATATATATTATATTTTATTGATTGGATCCAATAGAAACTTCAGTAGCAGTCCTGCAATCAGAAGAATAATTTTAGTGTCTAATAATCACGAAGTTCATGACCATCATTACTTGTGGGCTCCAGTTATTTATCTTTTCTCCAGGTGTTTCAGCGCATTGAGACAAGCACCACATCTTCATGTTCTTTAAATGGGCAAAACCATAAAAGCATCATCTAAGAAGTTCATGATATTCTATTTTAGACAGAACTATCGTTTTTGGAAAACTGATATTCATATTTAACTTTATTACATTTTCTTGTAATTTCTTAATTTTGCATCAAACTTTTATTACTATCATTTTGCTTTCTATGGTTGTCCTTGTGTATTCATGTTACAATCACTCAGATTTTGATATCTATTGTTTATAGTTTTTTTTTTCAACCTGGGGGCTGCATTAGGCAGGCCTATCTCTTTTCTTGCCGATTTACTTGGTCGTGGTGTTGTTTTGTGTGGTTGTATAGCAAGGAGACTCTAGCAGGTGGCTTGTCAGTTAATAAACGAAGAGCTGAGAGAGGTCTACCACTATTGAAGGTATCAGTCTTCTTTTTTCCATGTTAACCTTCTGCGATGTTTAACTTTGAAACAACTGTCTTATTCCTGCTTTTATTGTCATGAAGAGCTGAAGGGGTTTGCTGGTCTGTGAACTGCTCATCCATTGTCTTTTATGGTATTTCCTCATGTATTTATGCATAAACTTGTAATGCATTAGTAGCCTTGATGAATGTTCTAGACCATGAGTAGCATTGGTTTGTAACTTGGTTTAAAGCCCACAGGAGGGTGGAGGTAATTGATCTTAGCTGACACACAGTTTGCTGTGTGCATTTGTTTCAGGTGGAGGTAGTAGATCTTTTATCTGAAGAATCAGGTGGAGAAAAGCTTAGCTCCACAGCATTAAGGAGAATGGAGGCTGAAAAAGGTAATCATGCACAAACATAAAATGGACATTCCAGCAGAGCACAGTGTCGAGACATCCAGGGACTGGATGTTGATGATCAGCAAGAAAGGAAGGAAACCAGATAGCACGCGATTTGGTAGAACAGGAACGAATTGGTTGAGTAGGGACCCAGACAGCCAGGAAGCAAGTGAACCAAGAGAAGGCATCTGTTTCAGAACATATATTTATTGTAGTTCATAAGAAATAACTGGAAAGATGTTATTTTGCAAATTGCTTTGGCTGGTTCGTGTAGGTAAAGACTTCCTGTAGTGAGAAGGCCTCACACAAGTGTTTGTGAACTGTGAGTTTTCATAGCTGGGGATTGTGCTGTAAATCGTCACTGATGGAGAAAATTCTCCTGCCATGATGGTTTTTCACATGTTAGCACAAGCGTCATAATCGTTGACTGTTTCCTTGTAAAACTTTCAGGTGTTTACATGATTATTTTGTGGACTATATGATCGTTGTGATAGTACCATTTCTTCTTTAGACTTTAGGTTTACCATTATTTTTTCTGGTTTCTCAGCCTGGTAGCTTTGTTCCTTGACAATCTTATGGAAGGTACCATTTGCATTTTGATCCACAAATACATGCAGTAGCTGCGTGTGAAGTTATATATATGTAGCTTCTTGCTTTTACCCCATGGAACTTTTGGATGAAAATTCTCATAACCTGTAGTTCAAGTGATACATGGACGACTATCATAAAAAAATGGCCATGTAAATATTCAAAGTTGAGATAATGGTACATCTCTTCTTATTCTGACGCTATCAAGTTCCTCCTTTCACAGCTATGCAGATTGGATGTGGTTATAATAGGCATTATGACAAGATCATGTACAATTATGAACTGAATGATTTTCCAACCAGAGACAACACACATGCATGTGCTCCTTGTGCGGCCCTCTTAAGCCTTCACAGATACTGGCAAAATATTCTGAGCATTAGTCTCTGCATAAAAAATATCGAGGACCTAGGATTTCATGTTTTCTTTCTCAAGGTACTGGCAACCAGTTAACAGATAAGAAATTTCAGCATGTTGATAGATCTAGTGGCTTCTTTTCTGTGCTTTGAAGGCTATGCGTGATTTTGTCGACCTGTTTTTAACAATGCCATGTAGCACAACTTTGTACCAATCAAATATGCAGCACACATGCAACCTGCACTCTGCTAGAGCTACAGAGCACAAGAACAAAGGGAAAAAATTGATGAGTCCACTGTGATTCAAGTGATTCATTTCCATTGTTCTTTGCCTTGTCTCATTCAATCTGAAGTATCTTATCAGCATATCTATCTGAACTGCTCCGTCTACTTTTGGTGATTGACTGAATATGTATCTCCAACTTTTGTGGGGATTGATAAATTCCCTATCATCCGTCTGGTGGTCTCACTACCCTTCTTGTAGTTGCAAGTGGTACTCGTCAATCAAGCTGAAAATTTATACGTCTTGAAGTTTGATTTCGAGAAATCTTTTTGAGCTTTTATTGCTCTCACAAAGAACCTCCAAGTGGGTGGGTTTGGTTAAGACCAAGTGTGACCGTGAGACCCATTATGTTATAGTATACGTCCCTTTTATAATTGTTTTTGTTCCAGCTGACAGCATAAAAAGCAGAACCCGAAACACACTTTTTTTTTTTGTCTTAATAAATAATACCAAACAATGTGTATAACTTTGATCTTTTTGGAACACTTAAAAGCAAAGAAGAAGCTCTAAATCAGAATTTGAATAGAATCAGTCAGGCTGCTGATCCAACGATTCGTCGGTTACGAGTCAACAAAAAGGTATTCTACATGTTAAAAATAAAAGAAGCATATACAAAAAGTTAAAAATAAGAAACACTTCAACACATTTAGAAATAATAAAAAATAAATAGTGCATGGCACTAGACACCTTTCTATCAGCCAATGAACCGAATTGATTTGCTACCAATCCCATTCGAATCAGCAGATTCAGACTGTCGTTTACAAGATACCATGCCAATGAGAATCTTAAAAGGTAGGTGTGCGCAAACAGCTTTCATATCCTCATCAAGTCTGTATTGCATCTTTTATAAGACCAACATAAAACCTACAATTCCATCCTCTACTAAGATGCCGGACGCACTTGTAAATTTAGGTGCCCAGCTTGGATGTAGAAATATCTTGCTGAAATTTACTCTTATATATATATATATATATATATTGAACTATCGTTTTAAAATCACTCAACCATATAACCCCGACCATTTATTTGAAGCATATATCCAATCATATTGGATCGGACGATTTTGATTGGATGGTTGGGTGAATTTGAAAAACTAGAGCTATTATATATATATATATATATATATATATATATATATAGTGTGTGTATGTATGTGAGAATTTTTTTTTGCTAATACTAATTTTTTCTACCCATATTTTGTGATTAGGGTAGCTCATCACATGTCTTGCCGTTCATCCCTTGAAAGAAGACAATGCCAGTCAGATTTGGACTCCCTTTTTAATAATCTCTTGTTCCAAGATTCGACGTAAAGGTGTTTCTTTGTGGGTGATATGTTTGCGTAGCTGCTTGAGTCATTGCATCCTCAACTTGACGGCCCATATATTCTTCAGATAAGGACCTTTATTCCAGCGACTGTTAGGCTTTTCAAATTTCTAGAAACATAGCTTTAAACACAGCAGCACATGTGCTTGTATAGATAATCCAACTTTTGAGATTTAAATCCTATCTGTTTGTGCCCATTTTGGATCACATATGAGGCATAAGATGTCCAGATAATCCAAACTCATGCACTCCTATACTTTAAATCTTTAATTTTTGGGTGAGCAGAAGGAGCATTTTATCTTATAGTTTACAAAACTATTTTAGAGTCGAAGCTCTCACCCAACCTTGAAAATACATAATCTGCTTTTGGTGCCTCGAGATGCCGCTACTATCATACTTCAATGGCCTCCCTTTTGCAGCACACTGGGTTGATGTCAGAATGAAAACTAGCCGCCTACCTGTCCTTGCCCCTACCATAGTGCCAACCCCTTCTAGGGTCTTTAAATCTTTAATTTCAAGATATGCAATGAAAAAGGTTTATGGTTGAGTTTCCATGTGACCTCATCTTCAAAAAGATACTCCTCACATCCCTTCAAAGAAGGAATAAATGGGACGAAAAGAGATGCTTCCAACAAGGATACATGGGACCTTTTGCTGGACTCTATCCATGATTCCACCTTTTCCCCTTGCCGCAGCTTCCTCTCGTCTCTCATTTGAAGTATAGTTTTTCTTTTTTCTCTCCAGAGAATTTCAAAATTCGTTCAAAGGTTCTTATCAACTTGACTACATTGTATCAAGAGAAAGAAAGAGAGAGAGAGATAGAGAGGGAGGAAGGGAGTAGTATAATACCGTCTTTTAGTGTATATATATATAAAGAGAGAGAGAGAGAGTAGTATAATACCTTTTTTTAGTATATACATATATATATATATATACACTAAAGAAGGGTATTATACTAATTCCAGACAAATTCAATAACCCAAAAGGACGTATATATTAGTTGTTTTTACTAGTGCTTTCTTGCTAGAAATTATGCTCTTGTTAAAAAAAAAAAGAAAAAAAAAAAACTTGGCAAACCAACTGTTTGTGGTTCTAAGGGCATAACTCAAAAGGCAAGCTTGGGTGCACGTGCAGCATTCGACCCCACAAAAGGTTATGTTTCTATACCAAAAAGAAGTGGATCTATGCAAGTTGAAGCATATAGTTACCCTATCGCTGGTACTGATGCAGTCGTATAGACTTTGAAGTCAAAAAGAAGGGAGAGCTGAGGCTCTCCATTGGTGAGATATCCTCCTCCTGACCCAAAAAATAAAAAAAAATGTATGTGAAAATATAAGGCCGTTGTTGCTTGCTTCTAAAACACACATACATAGAATTATTAACCTGAACATATTTACGTTCGATCGAGTTAAACCAAGTAAAAGCCCGCAAAAATAATAAGTGTGTCTAGGGATATTCCAGAAGTGGGTCGGAACATTCCCTCGCACAAAACCACGACGGTCTGGGACGGGTTTAAGTCCGGACGACGCACTCTGCTCAAAATCTCACCCCTTTCACAGTTTCCTCTTCCTCAGGGCTAACCTGTTTGGCAGATACCACTTTACCTGCTTGTAGCCTTACTAGAAAATCAAAAGTGTGCATTTTCTCAAAGTTAAATTGTATATATACAATCTGATAGGTGCCTTATCGATATGATTTTAAGAGTGATTTGATGAAAAACATGCATTAAATAGTCTTTTTTTTTTTTTACTTTAATCATATTTTTTTTAGTATTTGAAAAATAAACAGCTCTTATAACATCATAATTTTGATAGTAGAAAGTCCAAAACAATTTGAATTAAAACATGATTTAGATTGAATTACTGTTTATGAAGACGTTAGAATGTTCACATTTTATGTACAATTTTTTTGACACAAAATTAAGATGCCTGATTTTTGTCATACCTCAGACTTCTGGTATCTACCAATTACTCGAGGTACTAATACTTAAATATGATAATTTGTAAGGTCTGGTGGTGCAGGCAATTGCAGACACCAGCTCAAACAGCTTCCGCCACTGTATATAATATCTGATACTAAAAATAAGACATACAACTGTGTTTTTCTCTTCTTATTGAATTTAGATAATGAACATTTAATAAGAGAGATAAACCCGTAAATGGGTAACATCGAAATTATTGATTGCCAGAAAGTTTATTTTTTGTTTAGTCAATTTAAAAGAAGTTTAGATTTTCAGTTGAACCCACAGACGAAATTCCTGTGAAAAATCTATACATGCATTAAACTTGGAGAAACCGTCCAAGATTTTTGTAACAATTATAAAATACTTCTCGCCTTCAAAACCGAGTTATCTAAGCAACCAAACTTGCCTGGAAGTGAAAGATCAATTTTGCCACCTGGTTTGCACACTTGAACGTCTTCACTCTTTCTCTCTTCCATGGGACATTGATTGTATTGTAATAGCTAGTGCTAACTTGAATATTTATATAAAAGGGAAAAATTTTGGGTTGATGTGGGCAACTGCCCACCTCAGCATATATTGTCCACACCATTCCTCTACTGGTAGTGACTAGTGAGCCTCGAGGAGCTTAAGCAGGCTGATACGTAATGAATGTATCTTGAGAAAAGAGAGCAGGCATGGCAAAGGCACCTCGGCCGCCATGCAGCTCTCTTTTATTGCCACGTTGCTTGTTGAATTTATGTATTTATTATGAAACTCAATGATGTGGTTGAATTCTAACCTCAAATGATCCATTTTTCATCATGTGGTCTGGAATACCGTGAGCTGTGAATTTTCCTTTTCCTTTTTGAGTAAAGAACAATACGCTTTCGAATTCCATGGAAAAATCCCGTTTCAAGTAGATGATCCTGTATGTACACACACAGAGAGAGAGAGAGAGAGAGAGAGAGAGAGAGAGATAATCTAGATGGGGTAAAATACAAGTTTTCACTCTGATCAAATTACAGAGTTAAACTTGTTTTGGAATTACGGCTCCAGAAGAGTTCAAGGGTGTTCTTTGTTTGTTGTTTTCAAAGCAGCATCCTGTTCTGGAATAGCAGTATATCCCGTTTGGTGTATTGTCCCAAGGTGAAGTCACGTGGAATTACAGGCATTTATACAACTTTGATCTCAAAAGAAATTCTCCTCTCCCATGCCATGTTGGGATAACGGTGTTTGTTTTCTCTGTAACATGAACGGATCCCAGTAAAAAAAAAATGGCCATGGCAGAGGTCTAGAGGTATACCCAACTGCGTCTCTGTACAGTCTAATTTTCTAACCTTTGTTCTTTTGTTCTTAGCTCTAAAAACAACCCTTTTAACCATGTGATCACAGCTTTCATGAATCTAATTCTTTCCATCATGCGTATATCGCAAAACGCCACTTCAGCCCATCAGACTTCCACTCTTTTTATGCATTCATCCGATCCCACTCTTTTCACTCCGTTCATCTCTTTCTCTCTCTCAACACACACCCACCTTTTCTGGGTTACGCATGGTACTCGAAATTTTTTGAGATCGGGGGATTCTGATTCCCGCTCGTCTCCTTCCTTTTCCTCCTCGAGTACAATTCCTTCTTCATCTTCTGTGGCTTCAGAAACGATCAGACAGCTCAATCTTTATTCTCTCTCTGAGAGAGGGGAATCTCTCGCCTTGTTATAAATACCCATTATGACCGAAGACTTCTCTCACTGCATCACAGCCACCTTCGGTTACTGAAGTCCCCCTCGTTTCCCTCCCTCCTGTGATTATCTTCACCCTCCCTCTTTAATGGCCTCCCGTTCAGCTGCCTCTTCCTGGACTCCGAAGCAGAACAAATCGTTCGAGAGGGCCTTGGCGGTGTATGACAAGGAAACTCCCGACCGCTGGAAGAACGTGGCTGCAATGGTAGGAGGCAAGACTGCGGAGGAAGTCAAGCGTCACTATGAGCTCCTCATGGAGGACCTTAGGTCCATTGAGTCGGGCCATGTGCCCTTCCCTAACTATAGGTCCTCCATCAAGGACACCAGGGGAAGGGCTACTGCTGGCTTGACAGATGAGGACTACAGGTGACAATTGCATTGATATATATGTGTGTTTATGTTTAGTCCTCTCTGTAGCTATCCTTTTTGAACTGATAATTGCGTGAGTTAGCGTATTCTTCTTTTTTACATGATCACTTCACATTTTTCATGGATGCCCAAATTGTTATTTAGTCTTTTCCTCTGTTCCTCTGCAGGCTGCTGATGCATTTGAAGTTGCAGCGTCAATGAGCTGTTGATAACAGGGAAGATGGCCTTAGCTTTTGTTCAGTACCATATGGGTATCTGTATATGGCCTTCTTCCTCGCTGCCTAGTGTGCTTTAGTTTATGTGGTGTGGATTGTGCTTGAATATATCATAGAAGGGGAGTTTCTTCTTCCATGTTCTATGAGTACTTATATAACATGAAGGCACATGAAACTTCAAAGTATATTATAAAGATAATACTATAAAAGAAATCTGCTCATGGATGCCTAGGAAGCTTTTCGGCATTCATTATTATATGTATAATCTGTGGGTTCTACACTTGATCGTCTGTTGGCTAACACCTCTCTACGTCTCTCTCTATCTCTTACACATGCACAAACACGCGTCGCCAAATTCTGCAATTTAATTCTCACCGCCACACAAGCAGCGTGAAGTGTTTCCTTATGTGGTTAATTACCTTCTTTTCGCGATTGAAGCGTCCATCTCGAATGGACACGGTAGCACTCTCTTCTCTGTTTGTTACTTTGCTGCTTTCTTTCGCTGTTTCTGTTGATCCACCGCCCAGAGGGCATTGCGGCTCCAGGTGGGCACTCCGCTGCGAACTGGATAAGGCGCTGCATCAATCAATCTTGATCATTGACAAGACATTACATGTGACTTAAAATTGTGTACAGAAACATCGTTTCTTTCCACTTCCCTCTCTCCCTCTCTTTTAACGTATATGTATATATTTCTCAACTGCTACGGTCTTAACATCTATCTATGACTTCTTTTTTCTTTGCTTAGTGTACTATTTTTTTGTTCTTACCGAACTTTAATATATTAATATCTGAACCATGGAAGATGGGACTGTAGAATAGGCAATCTTGCTTAACTGCATACTGCTCTGATCTCAACCTTGAGTAGTGAAGATCCATTGACAGGAAAAAAAGATACTGAAGAATTAGCGAGTCGTAATTCGTCAACGGAAAAAAGATGAGAATGGGAATGAAGAATGAATTACGATCTCATATTAGACTAAAATTTAATATGGTTCATCAATTAGAAGTTAATGTGGTTCAAAAAAAGCTCCTAGCCCTTATTTTGTTTGACCTACACCCTTGTCAAATCCAAACTTCTGCCACAAAAATAGAGAACTTTAGTTTCTTAGTTGGATGAAGCTAACGCTAAAAAAAATGTCATTTTCTGTGAATCACACTATTAGACACAATTCACTTTTTGTGCGTGCTTCAATTTTATAATGGTATCCCACCTGCCTACATGTGGCTCTAGTTTCAGTCAGCTAGCATTCATCGTCTTCCATGACTACAGAAAGTATCCAACTGGGTGTCTGAAAATGTGTAAAATTTTAGCCTCCGAAGTCTTTGGGGCATGGAAACATCCCAGGCCACTTAGTTTGTTCCCATGAGAGCCACAGAAAGTAGCCAGCTTTTAGTAGAATTCGAAAACAGATCTTATGATACTCTGTAAAAGGCGGAATCTTGGAGAGAGAGAGAGAGAGAACTTTTCTTTCATGCCTGGCTCCTTGCCGCAATTGCGATCAAGTGTATATAGCCTGGTGGCTTGCTTTTTGTGGTTCCTCGGCAATATGGACAAGCTAGAACTTTCCATGACTCTGTTATATTCTTTGGTCCCACTTCTCTTTTCATGAATGGTACATCCATATATATACATCGCACACACAGGGATTTCCTTGTGTTCTTTCTTATCAGCATCTCCTCTTTCAATCCTCAACATGCAAGATTTACCTGATTTTTGGAAGATTAAAAGATGCTACGTGCGAAACCTGTTAGTGTAAGTGGCTGAATCATGATATAATTTGCACCAACAATGATTCTGCTGCGACTGATTTCCTTTACTCTTTCAGTTGATCACACCCCCATTGATAAGGTCGGCTTGGACCCAAGTTCACATTTTATTATAAAGCATATAATTGAATAATTTTCCCATTGATAATGGTTGTTCAGTTAGCAAGAATCTGTGTTCAAATAGTTGGAAAATTGTTACCCACGAGAAGAATTTCACAAATTTGTAAAAAATAAATGGCTGCAATTTTTTTGCATGTGAATAAATCATAATGTGGAAGAAGGAGATTGCCCAAGGCAATGCACAAAAGTTTGAATTTTGGATGCCGTAGCCGTTCAAAATGAACATCGATTACACAAGCAAACATGATAAACCTAGGTCGGCGGAGCTTCACAGCAGGCAAACTTCTTTATGAATGGCCGAAGGAACCCGTTCAGAAATGATGGACTCAAGAAGCTCTACCATAGCCCAAGCTTTGCTATTGAATAAGCTAGAATTTGATTATTGAAATCTATCCTTAAATTTTGTCTTAAGAAAGCCAACTGTATCACTTCTTTGACATGTAAATCAATTATTAAATTATCTTAATCCAACATCATATTCTGTTCTTAAAATCAGCTAATGCTGTGACCCTTTATCTGGCTTTTTTCTAATATTGTAGTAGTTGATTCAAAGATCGAGATACATGGATAAGGCACCAAAAATTACCATAAGAGAATCGATCTTATTGGTTGCCCTCGTCATCCATTGATTGGCTGATGATGATCTGTGTGTGAGGGTAAGTCTGATATATTCTTGCTATATTGACATACTCTGCCATTTTAAAGCAGAGTTTGGTGAAATCACATGGAAGTTCTTTGAAATCTAGAAGAGATAATATGTATGGCTGGCTGCCATAGTGCTCTGTATCAGTTCTAATTCAGCGCACAAAAAAATAAATTGATTGAGAAAGAGTGCGATATCAGTAATAAAACTACCTGATCGACGGTGATAATAAGAAGAATCGAGCAGCGGAGATTGGCCCAGGTGGCTCCTTAGATGTGATTCATGGGGCGGCACCAGCTGCAAGGCAATGTCTGAGCATGCTCAAATAATCGTTGCCAGAAGACCTGTTGTGAACGATGGATTAATGGACAAACTCCGGTGCTGTTATTTTCTTTCCTTTCGATGGACAAGATCCGCTCTTCCCGCAGATTGTCCAATCCAACTAATTCTAGATAACTTGTTTTAACTATGCGAAATGATGACAAGAAGTTCAAAAGAATAGCAAGGATATATAGTTGTTTACAGTCAATCTTCATGCTCTGTAAGCCCCAAAGTCTCGACTGGCAAACAACAAAACTGAGCCAAAAGAAATAATAAAGCCAAACCAACGAAACACAGATGGATGGCAATAGTAAAAGCTGAATTCGAATTCATTCAACTGAACAAAATAAACAGAGAACACATATAAACTCTGGGAGCTTGAGGTGAACTCCAACCCCAGAAATCACCCCCCCAAACAGAACATCACATGGCAAAAACAGAAATACTAGAAAAAAAAGCAGATGGCTCTTCTAAATCTTTGCACTTCATGAGCTTTTCAGACTGCTCACGATTGGAATGACGATGACCAAGATCAAGATGAGTAGCAGGATGATCCCAATGCACATCCACTTCCTGCTGCTCCTCTGGTACTCCTTCGCCGCCTTCAGATTCTTGGTCCCGTCCTTGACGTAGTTCGACGCGTTCATAACATGATGCTCAATGTCATCCATCTGCTCCCCTTGAGCTTCGACCATTACAGCCGTATCAAGGAACACCTGGTGCAGCTCCAGCAGGTTCTTCTCTATCTCCTTGGCCGCGTCGTGCCGGTCCTGTATCTCATACACCGTGGCTAGCACCTTCCCCCTCCCCTGTTCCTCAATTGCCTTCTGCAGGAACGTCTCGCTCTCTCCCGTTGAGATTATCTTCTCGATCACGTCCTCGTCCGCCTGCTCCCCTGTCGCCGTGAAGTACCTCCGAACCACAGTCTCCCGGTACTCGGCCATGATCTTCTGCCTAAGTTCCTGAAAGTCCATCATCAATTCTTTTAGCTTCTTCCTCAGCCCATTGGTGACCGATATCCGGGTTCGGTCGACCGGCGTCCCCTCCTTGTAGCCAGAGAGCCTCCTGTTGGCCAGGTTCTCACGGTCGAGATCTTCAAGCTTCGACCGGATGGTCCTCGCCTTCTTCAGCACCGCCGTAATATCAGAATTGATTCGGCTCCGCAAGGATTTGAGGGATTCTGGTTTGTGGGCAAGCTTGGTTTCGTCGTTAGCATCTTGTAAGCGGCCGAGAAGGCCATCGATCGCTTCCATCTCTTCCTTTATGACGCCAACCTCTTCAAAGAAGCGGAGGAGGTTCTCGTCCTGGACGGCCATCTCCAGATCAGGGCCCGCTTCGAGGTCTTTCATGGCCTCCTTCTTCAGATCTACATAGCTAAGGAAAGATTTGGTCATCAAATCGTTCATCTTTCCTTTTCTTGCTTTCACTTCCACCGATCTTGCCTGGTTGGTCAGTGACGATCGTCTTCTTGCTTCCTTTCTTTGTCTCGGAACAGGAGATAAGACACCACTCCCTGGAATTTGTTGCTCTGCAGAAGGGAGAAGGCCACCTATGGGGAACTATAGGGAAGGGAGTCGGGCTCTACCAACGGTCACATTTTCGTGTAGCCGTTGGAGGGTTGGAGCCACCTGAGATTTTTCAAATTCGATCACCAAAATGACAAAAACATCCTTCTGAGACAACCGACGGAATTTTGCCTTTTGTGTGAGAATACGATTGTCATTTCTCTAGTAATAAGGGCGTCCGACTCCGCTACTAGCCGTTGGACGAGTAGACGAACCAGGGGCGCGCCGCGCTCGACGTAGCGGCAATCTGGATCCGTTGATCTGAACAACGGACGGTGTAGAGTGTCCTGTATTATCAAAAAGAAAATACTCCTAGAAATTGAATGGAGACTGCCGGCTTCTGCCGTCGTGCCATTTAGATGACGGCTTTTAGGATTCTCTGACGCTCTTTGTGCCGTGACAAAAAAAAAAAAAATCTTCGAATTATTTAAATCTGTCACAAATTCTATGGCCAAAATATTGCGTAGGGGAAAAGAAAATTAAGACTACAGGGGCTTTTGCTGTGTCTCGAAAATATTCTGAGATTTTCGTTTTTATGATATTTTTATAAATATGGAGACGATTTTCATTTTTTTTTCTTTCATTTTTCCATCTGCTAAAAGATTATTTGTGTTGTCCATCTTTGTAAGATGGATGATTGTGAAAAAAAATTATAATTTTTTTTTTTATTTAATATCATATCTTCTTTTTCCCTTTATTTTTCTTTAAACTATCTATCTTGGAATCATCAATAGCGAAAATGAGTCCTTATGAGTCGAGCATTTAAGCTTATAGTAGGTACCAAGTGATGGATAGCACAACCAGTTGGGTTGAGTGGCGTGACGTAGACACTCTTCACTTCAGTTCTTCGCTTCCTTTCATGATTTCATCTTCTCTCTTGCGTGTTATATGCATGGGCAAAGTAACATTTAGGGCACTTTGAGCCACAAATTTATTGATTTTAGATATTGATGTTTTCAACAATTTGCTCCTTTGTATATTATAGTGCCCTTAAAGGGTTATTTAGCAATGAGAATAATGTTATTGCATCGAAACAATGTTTTATAATATTTCATGAAATTATTCTATATTTTTTAAATAAAAAATCAAAACAAATTCATGAAACATTAACCGAATAACCCCTAAAAACGTAAAATTTCTTGAATTAGTGCCTCCCCGTCTGTAACTCCATTGAAGCTACTGACAATGACATCACCGTTTTATAAACCTAAGTTTGTGATTGGATCCGGCCCGCTGCCACCATAACTGATTCAAGCATGGGCCGAGCCAAGGTATGGCCCGCATGGACTCTGGCCCCGCCTCAAAATTTTAAAAAAAAATCACTTGTTCAATATAAAAATTTTGAAAAATTAAATTTAGGCCGAGTTAAAATTTAGAAACTTTAATTAGGTAGTCCTCCTTGTGAAAAAAATTTGGCTTTGCCCCTAGATTCAAACACCAGCAAATAAAAATGGTGGAAGATATTTTCCATCCAAATCTCAACAACTGATGGATCTATACCAGCAAATAAGAATGGTGGAAGATATTTCCCATCTGAATCTCAACAACTGATGGATCTATCCACAAGAGACGAGATAGGGAGGTAGAGAGAGCAGGTAGGTAGGTTTGAAAAAGATGTGAACGGTGGAACTAGGGAAATAAAAGACTTGCTGGTTTTCTCAAAAAGAAACCATGTCCAATTTTTTGTTATATAACAAAAACATGCCTCAATAAAAATTTATTTCATTTAAATGGGCAGCAAGAAATTGAAACTTTAAGTTTGTGGTTGTTACATCTCTAAAAATTGGATGTTTCGGTAAGATAATATTTTTAAAAAATATAAAAATGTTTTAATAATAAAAGGATAACAAACTTCCCCACATAGGTTTTTTAGTTTATTTATTTGACCTAGTTTTTGCTTATAATTTTAACTGGAACCATTTTTTTTTCCAAATTCTTAGTAAAAGGTTATAAATTATAATCTAGTAGAGACTACAAGAGACTTTCCCTCTATAACGTCAAAAATGAAGTAAAAAAGCCTAACGTCTTACAAAAGGACAAAAATACCCTTATAGGGAACCACTTAACATGGAAATGAGCTTCATGAAACAAGGGCATGAAGTAAACTTCGGTAACTCGTTTTGTCTTCTTTATTTTAATAATTTGTAATCTGCCACTTAAAACTGTAAAATATATGATATAACAATGAAAAATAATATTGAAAATATCACAGCCAAGATCTTCTGTTTTCCAAGTAATCAAAGTTTACTTCAAGCTCTTAATCTACCCGTTTCTATAGAAGTTCTGGTTTCTATTAAAAAAAACCACAAAATGTGGTTCGTTCTCTGACATTATTGGCAAATGATAAGCCTAAAATAAGAACTTCTTAAACTTATCTGCTTGGCTGTGGGTGCTGAGGGACGCGGATCATCTGAGCTCAACACTATTCCACCTTATGACTTTCAACGGTGATATCTTCTTAAGATGGCTTCGACGAGCATAGTTCAAAGGGTTGGGCTGGGACTTGCTATGCGGCACGTCTCCAATGTAATCTGTGGCGTTTTATGCTTTTGTCACAAGTTGAAGCATGTGGATATCTCATCGCTTGATAATAATAAACTCCTGGTACAAAGAAGAAAAAGGGCTTGGGCTTTAGCTTGGTGGGTCGGATTAATCCTCCTGCTCACTCAATATGTTCTTAAAACATGATAGGTAAACGTCAATTCACATTTACCTCGGCAAAATGAACTAATCAATATGTTACAATGACTCTAAAACTGCGTTGGAAACTTGATCTCATCATCAAAAGATTCAAAACCAGCTTTTTTTCAACTAGTTTTCATCCTGAATGTTTGGCTTTACATCTTTCAAATGAGCCATGTTAAATGGTTTCGATCGCCGGCGGTGAACCAACGTTTTCCAAATGGATCTGGATGGGGCAGATGGAAGTGGTAGGGTCGGAAACCGGACGAGGGAGGGAAGGGGGGAGCCCATGGAATCCATATTGGCTTTCGGAGTTCCACGTCGTCCGCATGCTATTGGCGTCCGGATAGACTCCCCCTCCACCTCTCATTGCGCGGCTGGAGGGAAGCCGGATAATGTTGGGTTGGTACTTCGGATAACGAGTGTTTGTAAGAGTTTTTCGTGGTCTTTTCGCTTCATCGCCCCTTCTCTCTATATAGCCCTCACCGTAATTCGCCACATTTTATCCTCTCTCTCTCTCTGCTATGTCGCTCCTGTGAGTTCTGATCATATTAGTGGAGGAAAAATCCAATTCACTGCCATCTCCCCTAAAGAGACCAAATTCCAGGTTGGTCTTTGATTATTTTCTGTTTCTTGCTTCTTTTGATATTATTCCCCTGATTTTGTTCTTTCTCCGAGGTGTGTTGTTCTATCATCCTTTGTTTGCTGCTTCTTCGTATACCTTTGATTTTGGCAAGCTGTATTGAGAAAATCTTATTGAGAACAAGGCTCCATGATCTGAGACGTGAGCTACTCCGAGTTTGGTCCTTGAGAATTGAGAGGGCTAACATTCCAACAAAACAATAAAGACCCAATAGATTTCTAATCATGGTTCTTGTGGTTTACAAATTGTTGGCCTCTGCCCACCCAGAAGAAAGTTATGTTTTGTCTTGTAACTTTGATGTTCAGTCTTATGAGATTAACAACTGCCGCTATTCTGTTGATTTCTGGTTGCCTGCTTCTAGAACTTTGGGTTTTCCCACTGAAGTTCCATGTGTGGTGTTTGTGGGATTAATTGCTAACATGCCTTTTCTTTTGATTAGATGAGTATCTTGAATAAATCCATCCCTCCTCATCCGTCACGTACTGTGGTGTCATCCCAAACTGCCACCCAAATTAGAAGAAAGATGTCAGTCACTGCTAGTGGTCATTCTTCAAGTGAGTCCTGCCGCAAAAGAACGCAGCTCGGTGCAAAACATCCAAGACATGGTGGTCTTTTGGAGTTCGTTGATGATGATGCTGTCAAATTATCCGGTTTGTTCAGAGAAGAGACGCCCTGCAACTTCGTCCCCGACCAAATTGCAGATGTCGATCCGGAGAAGACATTCAGGACAGTGCCAGATGATGCAGTATTTGGACCCTTTACGCTAGGCTTTATGCGCTCAGTGATGGAGAATGAATCAATCAGCATGATCAAGGATAGAACGGCAAGCCTAGACATCTCTGGAACAGATTCTGCAGCCAATACCCTTGTTGTGAGTGTATCCTCTGCTGTGAAGTTGCAGCACAATCAGATGGATCAGATTGCAAAGAAGATGCAGAGTCTAACTGGTGCTACTCATGTCAGTCTTAAGAACACTATTGACACGTCTCTAATTGCCGGTTTTGTTATTAGCTACGAGAAGGGAGGGTCTCATGTTATTGATCTCAGTGTGAAGGGTCAATTAGATCAGCTGGTGGCTCATATTGAATCAAATGATCAGAGAAATGCAAGCAATACTGAAAGTTATATCTTCATGAACAGGGGAAGCTAGTTGGCCACCCCTAGATGCGGTTGTACCCATAAACCTAAGTAGCCTGCAGAATTTTGTCTTAACTACCATGTTTCGGCAAGAGAAGCATGCAATTTTGTCTTGTTATTTACCGGCAGAGTGAATAGCAAGACTTCGGCAATAAGGGATCTTCTAAGAAACCCGAAAGCTAAAAATTCCATACATCATGTATGAATGATGTTTTATATTACTGAAAGCAAGAAAATGCTTGTCCATTGGACAGCTTTACTGTCTATATACTTTTGTAGATCTTGTAGTTATAATCTCAAATGTACACTATTGGTATTTGATCAGTTGAACTCTCTCTCTCTCTCTCTTTGTCTCTCTTTCTCTCTCTCTCTCTCTCTCTCTCTCTCTCTCTCTCTCTCTCTCTCTCCTTTCTTTTTTTGCCGTTTTGTACTTGGTGACAGTTTGTTGCTCATTTTATTAATGCGTTTTGCATATTATCGGCTCTCTCTCTTCATGCATGCATGCATACAGGAACAAGCATTAGCTGCTGAAGATTGAGATCTCAATTATTTGCAAGTTGATTGGTTGATGGCAGGAGCTTAGTTCACCCGCCTGGGGGTCAGAATTAAGACCTTCAAGTTGGAGGAGGTAAACATTTGACACTCGGTTGTATCTACTTGAATAATCTGGTACGGGTCTGCCTAACCCAGCGTTCCTTCTTCCCAAAATGCAAAAGAAAAGAGCCATTTTGGTTTATCTTATGCCATTAGAAATCCTAATGTCAAGCCTTTTGGCATGCACAGTCGCTTTTGTCAGTTATTAGAAAGGTCAGCAGGGAACTAGGAATCAAATGACTGCACTGAACTTATTCAAGCCATTGTCATCTCTGAAGTCAACCAGTTGCAACGGACAGGATTTAGGAGACAAAACAGACCCTGGTGAAACTTGTGCTTTGTTTCAGGTTTGTAGTTTTATTCTGAACAAATCATTTGTTGACAGGAGGCCTCAGAAGTCAAATATAACAAAAAATTTATCTGGACTGCATTTGGTAATCTTTCATAATGAATAGGCCAATTTGGCGTTAGCATGAAGCCACAAGAATCACGTTATCTCCACAGAAATGGAAAAATGAAAAGCATTAAGGATCTTGAGGCTCAAAAAATTCAAAACTCGACAGTTGAAGCGTAAGAGCTTTAACCATCTTAACCAAGGGATCCTGGCCTCAAATCCAAGCCACATACAGTTGTTGATGTGTAATAATAAGTACCACAATTTTCTGGTGAAAAACATGATCTGGAATAGCAGATTATGATTTCCAGCAGAGAATTTCAATACTCAACTCTGCTCTAAAGGCAAAGACTTATTTGCTATATACTGACGATGGATTGGCCTGAACTCTGCCCATTGGTTCTTACGGCCAACAGATTATGATCCCAACCAATTGGGGCCCTTACAGTTCCTCTCCAGCTAGTCTCTGACTGTTACAATTTGACGCAATCTAAAGCTTATCAAGATTTGACTGCTTAATTATGTTTCCTCATCATCTTGCCACATTTTTTTGAATCGGCAGTACTTCTTCATAGTCAATTTCTCTTTTGAAGAGCACCGTGACCCACTCAATGGAGAAAGCAAGCATGAGCTTGTTCCAATCGGCAATTTTAGTTGAACCATGTGCATTTGTTTCTTTCTTTTCTTCTTCTCAAATATCACTTCCTAACAACAATAGAATATTTTTTTCTAACTTTTATAATAGATGTCAAAACCTCATGGTCTTGCTTAAATTCTAGTAAGAGAAAATAACAACTATAGACCTTCTTATGGAGATGCACCAGTGCAAGAAGTTCCACATTTTCAGCAGCTTTCTTGTAATACGTTCATTAGATGTTATTCTTGCCATTAGCCCCATGTGTCATGTACTTATCTAGACTGTCAGAAACCCTTTAGTTTGTGAAGACAATTACAGGGACTGATAGATGCGAAATTTCACAGCCTAGGACTACCAAATGCACTCAACGAGAATTAAAGAAGACCCACAAGGGAAAAAAATCAGCATATGAAATGTGAATGTATCAAACAATTGCAAGATACATGTGCAGTAGGCATCTTCACATAAACTGTAATTCAACCGACAGACAGCCTTCACCTGGGCTCTTTCTTCTTGAGCATTGAGAAAATATATCAAGAAACCTAAAAACCTTAAACCAAAGCAATTTAACGTTTGGGTATTAATTTTATTTATGGTTTGTCTCTCATTTAAGCATGATTTCTTTCATGTCAAACGCTCTTACAACATAGTTTGAAAGGGGTAGGTCTTAAAAAAGATCCAATTAGTGAGGGAAGCCTGAAAAGCCTACTGGAAGCATTCATCGCCTCTTGAAGTTGAGTGTACTCCCTGGTGCAGTAGGAGAGCAAGAAATCGTGTTCAGGCACAAATATATATATATATATATATATATATATATATATATATATATATATATTATTTAGGGGGGGCCAAAAAAGGCCATCTTTATATATATTTGTGTGTCTGTGTGACTGTCCCTGGCTTATACGTTGCTCCGCTCTCGCCTTGTTCTGTAAGGGGACCTCAAGAATTTTATCAATTGGAACAAGCAAACTTTCCGGTTTTGCTACAATGGTCGCAGGAAAAGGGGAAAACCAGCGACTCTTGCCGGTGCATTTTTGTCGAAAGAGGCAGTTTGAGAAATCTGCATGGCACCTTTCGACACTAGGTAAGCATTTTGTCTGCATGGGAGAACTTTTGCTGCAGCTTCGTTTTCCTGTGCATGCCATCAACTTCCCCTAAAACAAACCATTGAAGCAGGTAGGATGCCATTTTCCCAACTGCTGATAAAAGATCCGGTCGACCAAATTGTCAAAGGATTAAGAAAGTGTTTCCATTATAAGATCAAGTTAGCGAGTTGGCTATACAGATATGATTAAGAAATACTCAAAGCATACGGAAATGGATGTGAGAAGGTATGCTGTGTCCATTGATATAGAAGCATCAAAACGTGAAGTTCGCTTTCAAAGCCAGCTACCCAACCTTTTAATAAATAAATCTACTGCATATGTCCGTGTCATTATTCTGTCAAAGATAAGCATTAATTTCAGACATGTTTTGTCGCTTGTTTTTCCCCCATCGAAGAGGGTAGGGGTTTGGAATCTTTTTACGGACATTTTATGCTTAATCTTTTAACAGAGCAGGATCGTGTTTCTAGTATTTTGCAATTAACGGCATGAGTTTAGTAGGCATCGTATAAGGTAGGAGTTCAATGAAAATTTTTGAATCTTTTTGTTACTTTGCCAAAACTTCGGCACTTTGTTGCAATAGTTATTTAATGCCTGCTCCCTATGTCAGGCATGCCTGACAAAGTGAGGGTACAGGATACAGCCTGAAACGACGGGTTCATATTTTGTACTTCAGCAATCTATATTCCATGAATATAAACAATCAATATATACCTCTCTGTTTAAAATTTTATAGTATAGTCAATATATATATATATATAATATACACGACCATGCTGTAATTTCAAGTATTTCAAAAGTACTGTTTCATACATACATGTTGTCGACGCTCGCATTCATGTGACATAGAAAGGCAAATATACTTGCAACTCACATGTTAATGTCAAGCAAATCATTTGAATGTGAAAATAAGCGAGAATGTAGAATTGGTGATATATATATATATAACACTATATTATAGAATAAGACAATTTTTTTTAAAAGTGAAATGTAGTGAGATATAAAAATAAAGTTGCCATATTTATTCCAACTTTCTTCCCCTAAGGAGTGTCATACAAGGTAAAATGCATGGCGAGGTTCATTTATCCTCGAAACAAGGGTAGACAATCTAACGGGTAATTAAGGTACGGCCTTATCCTCATAAACACTATTAAGCGTGGAGCAAGAAGTCTTATATGATCAGTCAACAATTTAGTTGATGGTTTGGATTAAAGTAGTTCAAAAATGTAAGAGGGCCGAGAACTGGTTCAAAAATGCTCATTCCTTTTAAGATATTGGATCTGCTTTTGGTATCTGGCTATGTCTTTGCAATGCTTCAATTTACATATCGGTTTTGTTTTTTTGCATATAAGAGGCTGGCTGTCTACCAGTTCTCGGTCCATTACACCAACCTCTTTGAAAATTAACTAACTGCTCTAGGACGTTTGAGTATCAGTGATGTCCATTAAAATCGGACTTAAAATGATGCGCATGTCCATCAAACAGCCATGAGCCGCCTACTTCACCAACTCTTTTTGATACCTTTGACCACCATGTCTTGTAAAAAGTAAGACCATGGAAAAGCTTAGGATGCGGTAGGTTTGAGATTCTCAATAGTTCTTGTTTTAGATCGAACAGCTACAAAAGACATTCAGTTTGACGAAAACTTATTGACAAAACCTAGTTTGGCAAGAGGAAGTGAAAAACCTGACATTCGTTAGATTATGCACAAAAACCAAGTTTTTGGAAAACTGGATTAGATGATGGTATCATCCAATTGTCTACTAAGTATTTTTGCTTTAATAAAAATTTTGAAGTATTGATTAGTTAATTTTATAAAATTTTGAAATATTAATTAGTCAAATCATAAATAAAAAAAAGTTAATTTTACACTGAAAAGTTTTTTTTTTTTTTAACTCCAAACCGGACATGACAGGGTGTAGGAATTGCGGTGGATTAATAACTGACGAGAGGACAATAATACCAATTTAATCAGTTTACGAAAATACCTTCACCTTTTGGTCGTATGACATTACGTTGTTGGATGTAATGACAGTTGTAAATGTAAGTATATGCACACATGAGCATGATTTTGTTTTTTTATTTTTTAATGCCATCTTTTATTATGATTGAAATGGAAAAAAGTCGTGGGAAAGAGTGACGTTAAAACTTAAACCTTACCACAATAACATCAGCATAAATGGAGAGAGAGTGGGAGGTTGCAATTTAGCTTATAAGCTATTAAACACGCCATTGTCTGTAGATGAACCCATGGGCGGACTTTGTTTTTAGGAGTTTAGAGTTTAGCATTGAAAATTGGATGGTCTTATGGTATATTCTTTTAAGTCGAGTCGAGTGTATAACACTCGAGGATAGTTTTATGATACATTCTTTAAGTCGTCAAGGATGGTCGAGTGTATAACACTCGAGGATAGTTTTATGATACATTCTTTAAGTCGTGTATAATAGTCGTGTATAATGCTCAAGGATGGTCCTATGATACATTCTTTAAGTCGAAGTGTATAACACTCAAAAGGACGGGCTGCCAAGAATCCTCTATGACTGAACATATTACTCATAAATTATATAGACTAAGTAAATGTGAAAACTCATATTGTTAATTATGAGTTGCCTGATTAAAATTAATAGTTTATGCAACGTAACATATAACATTATATATATATATATATAGTTTTCCTATGCTGTCAAAAGTTTTCTCATTGTTTTACATAAGAGAGAAATTTCCCCAAAAAATAAAGTCTTAGAAACTAAAACATAATTTTGTGTACGGAAAATTTTTAATCATTTTACTTGGTAATGTGCCACTCTTTTTTTTTTTCTTTGGGTTTCCCCATACCACATAAACGCATAATTTTGTAATGCTTTTGTTTTTAAAGTCCCATATTCTATCACTTGGGTTTTCTCGTGTCATGTTAACGAAGTGAATTCCTTTTGCTAATATGTTTTCATCCGCTCCGTCCGAAGAAGTGGTTGAACGCCTTCACTGTGAATTGGGGAGCATAAGAAGCCATTAGATTGTAAGGCAGGATCAGAATGCCATTCTTCTTTTCTTCTCACCTCAATCGCGTCTGGCAAGTGCACCTCGAGACAGGTGGTGGTTGGTGAAACAAATAAAGGGTTCGTGCATGAAAGCGACACCCTTTTGGTAATAATCAAAAGGGAGTGTCGCAGCCACTTTATCTTTCTTTTTGTTGATCTTTTTTTACTAATTTCGGCGATAAGAAGACCAGTGGTTGTCTCAAATATCACAGCCATCGATGCTTAAAATTTTTAACCATAAAGAAGTGGAGGGGTCACGACCCAGGATTACCAGCCGTCGGCTCGCCTCGCTCGGGAATTGCCTTTTTTCTTTATTTTAGTAGATAACATGGGTGAAAAATTGCGGGATTTGGAGTCTCTCCTCCGCCTGTCTCATTCTCTTGTGTTTCTTTTCTTAGAGTCAAGAACATTGGTTTCTGCCGAATCTCAGATTACTTGAACGCCATTGTCGTGATTTGAGGAGCTCAATAGAGAGGTTCTTCAATGGCGTTTCACTTCTGCAAGCTCGTTTTGGCACTACCATTTCTCTCTCTCGTCTTCCTCACTCCTTATCTTGATGTTCGGAACCTCACCCATCTGAACTTGGTGGGGTTCCTGACCTTTGTATCGGCTGATAGGTACCATTGAATGATCAACTCCGAACTGAGTGTCACAGAGTTTCTGGCCTCCTTGTTTCATTGACTATTGTGTGAGTGATTGATGAAGAAAATTCTGAAATCTTTCTTGGTGGTTCTGTGTAGAGAAGAGGAGGGTCTTCTGAGAAGTAACTCGTCTCATCCGAGGATTTCGAGACTGAAGATGGGAAGGTGGATGGTTATGAAGGAAGAATTTACTTTCTTGGCCAATAAGGCTCCCTTCAACAGCTGCCACGCTTCTACCATCGTCGAGGTGAAACCTTGTTTCAATCTTTGATGCATCACTTTGGTTAATGGTCTCTTTCTTTAGTTTTGTTAGTTGAAAACTGGTCAGGAACGGAATCCCAAGAACCGCAGATTTTTAGCTATTTTATCATCACTATTGTCATCAACTTTATCCCAATTACCTGGTTCAGGCTTCGTCGTCCATGCTTTTGCTTCGTGATTTCAACATTTGTTACCTTCAAAATACTTCCTGGCATTTGTCATCTGTCTGGTTCTCAATAGTATGCCTTATTATAGTTCTTTCTCGTTTATTTTGTAAGTTCTGTTTTATCCAGTACCCAAGTCAAAGTCATGATTATTGGTATCTTTTCTTTCCGACACGAGTAAAAAGGACTATCTTTCTAGGTGAGGATTTACGAATTTTTCTGCTTGCTGTTCTGGGCATTTGGTATATGGGCGACCGCTTAATGAGTTTTTACTTTTTACAAAGTGGTATTCTTCAAGATTGGAGTCGATAACTTCTGCGGAACTTTGCTTGGTTCTCTGTTACATTCGTAGAAAAGAAATTCAGATTTTTTGCTAACGGATCTTGATGTATTTTGTAGGTAGGAAGAGATCATTTTCTGGTTGCATACTTTGGAGGTAGTGGAGAAGGGCAGCCGGACGTGAAGATATGGTTGCAGAGATATAAGGTGAGCCTTGTGTGTTTTTAAGATATTTGCATTTATCTGCTGTTGTATGAAATGATGAAAGGGGATTGGGATTAAGGGCGTATGCAAGATGATGCAGTGTCCTCCATACCAAGAAATGAGCCTCTTCGCAATTCGAAAAAAGTGCAGTCAGTATTCCATTCTGCGTCTGTTATACGTTTCACATGTTCAATGTTGTTCAATTTCTTTTGTATATGTGGTATCCGTCTAACGGCCCCGGTTTGATAATGGAAACTAAAAGACGCCTTTATTTCAGTCTGTTAACATTGTTGTTTATGTGAAGAGGTCCTTACCGCTCTCAAGAAGCTTATGGGCCGTTCTCACAATTTATTTGCGGGTTCACATAATTTTGTTTGAAAAATCTAAATGAATTCAGACACATTTTTTAGGATGAAGTTTGGAGCTTTCCTGAAGCAGTAGATGAAGAACCAGACGTCCCAATGTGGAATCCAGTTCTTTTCATGCTTCCTTCTAAGGAGGTGCTTCTGTTCTATAAGATTGGTCAGGAGGTCCAGAAGTAAGATATTGCCAATTTTTGAGAAGAAAAGGTTTATTCTTGCATTTAAAATTTTGTTTTGTGCAACAAAAGCAATACGCCATTGTTTGGTTCAGGTTCCTGTTTATAACGTTTATTGGTTTTATCTGGTAATTAAATTTGTGGTGACTTCTATTTTCCTTTTTTTCATTTTAAACTGCAACAAATGTGGTGGTTTCTTCTATTTTCGTTTCGTTGATTCCCCGAATCCCCATTTAGCTACCCAAGGACAAAGTTAAATGATTCTTCTTGTTGCCACAATGAAAAGTAGACGTATCACCCTGGTTGATGAGGCCCGCTTCTGTTATTGTTGCATCTTCTTCACTTGTACATGATCATTTCATCTGCTTTAGTAGCTGAAGCGCCTCCAATTGATGGCTCAACCACTTGTGGGTTAAAGGTGCCTTATTTGGCTTCTCCCTCGTGTACAAATTTATCTTTGCTACGATTTCCTTGATCAATGACAGATGCAAAACAACCCCTGGAACCTGACAATCCTGAAATTCCCACAACCTTGGATCAGTTAGCTCTGGAAGCAGATGTCTGCCCATAGCTAACAATTTCAATTTTTTGAAGAGAAGGCATCAAATAGATAAATTTTTGGCATAAAAAGTTCAGATTCCTTAGCAACAGATGTATAAATGCTCTGTTCCTTGTGGTTTCATGCTTTTCATTTTAATTTGTATAGTTCTGAATCATCACAACAATCCTGAACTTGGAGTTGCTTTCAGGTTTCCTTATCAACTGTTGTTTTGCAGTTTAGGCACCTAACGCTAATTCCTTTATTAGTGGGTTTAGAATTTCAGAAGAATTTGAGATCAGAACCTTATATCCTCGTTGATTAAGGGCAAGATTATTTTACGAACCAATATATGGAAATTGAGGAAAACCTTTTGTGACTGTTCATTTATATCTGAGGACCATACTCATTGAGGTCAAAATGGTTTCAGATGGAGCGGGTTCCTGAAGCGGTCATCTGATAATGGCCTTACCTGGTCTGACAGAGAACAGCTTCCACCGGGTATTCTGGGACCAATCAAGAATAAGGTTATTTAAGAAATTACCATGAAAATGTGCACTCACACAAACACATGTATAAATGATACTTATTACTTAAGGAATCTGCTGCTTAAGAATTCATTCATTGCAGCCTATCTTGTTGGAGAATGGCCATTTGCTTTGTGGATCATCTGTTGAAAGTTGGAACTCTTGGGGTGCATGGATGGAGGTAAATCGAGCTGATTACTTTAATGTGGAGTATAGACTGCAGTCAATATAATCTGTAAGTTCTTCTGCAGATCACGGCAGATTCTGGTCATTCATGGAAAAAATATGGGCCAATATACATCGAAGATGAACCGTTAGGTGTGATTCAGCCTTTTCCATTTTGCACAGCAAATGGAAGTATACGTGTTCTAATGAGGTCATTTGAGACAATAGGAAGAGTTTGCATTTCCGACTCCCATGATGGGGGTGTTACCTGGACTCATGCAAGAACTACTGAACTTGCCAACCCAAACTCAGGTAAGTGACAAGCGAGATTCAATTCAAGTATTCTCCTCGTCTATTGCAGATAATGAGACGCTAGTGGGGATTGTGGTTCCGAAGTAGTATGAGGTTTTATATGAATCAGGTATAGATGGGGTCAAAATGAAAGATGGACGTGTCGTGCTGGTTTATAACACAGTTTCCAGAGGTGTGCTCAAAGTGGCAGTCTCAAAAGATGATGGTGAATCCTGGTCTGATGTCTTGACATTGGAAGACAACTCAGAAATGGAGTTTTCTTATCCGGCAGTTATACAGAGCGCAGATGAACTTGTTCATGTCACCTATACCTACAACAGGACTCAGATAAAGGTATGGACCTTTTGCAGAGAAATGGAAGATGATTAATTTTGTTATTTGCATAGAAATAGAAAGATGATTAATTTGTTAAGTCAAATATGTTTCACAAAAATAATTAGTGAAAATTATATTGTTCTGCCGCAGCATGTTGTCCTTGGTCACAGATGACTCCTTAGCATCCTTAAGAAGCTTAAGAAAGAAGGGCTATTGAATCATACCCTTGTACAAGTTCATGTAAGGTATCACAAGCTGGTTAATAGAGATCAGGATCCACTGCAGCAGATATTGATACAAGATCAGACGCGTAATCAGTTTTCATGTACATTGTTGTATTGAGATCCATTAAAAATTTATCATGAGTTCTTGACAACGTATGTATGTGCTTAGAACTTGTATCCAGATAATTTTCCAAATTTCTTGAAACTGATTATGTACTCATGGCTCATGTATATTTTATTCTCGAGGGCAGAAATAGTGCGCTTCTGTCATATTCTGCAGTATAGAGGCGTCTTCTGCACACCTCCCCAATGAAGCAAAAAAATTGAAATGATTTGCCTGTGTCTTAATCATCTGTGCTTATACACAAACATAGCCTGTTGGAGGTTCATGTGGTTCATTTGTTGACGCCTTTCTCAGGTTGTTCTCATAGGAATGGGAATTGCATGGATGGGGAATGGGAATGGCTCTCCTAAGAAAAGGCATGTCCGAATAGGGCAAGTACTCCGTTGGGGGAGACAGGGAAAGGTTTTCGCTCTAGACATGTTTTCCTATGAAAATCATGAGGCCCACGTGGAAGGATGGGCAATAGCCATTGAGTTTATGATTTCCATACGAAAGTGGGATGAGGAATTTTCTCGTGTTTGAAGCAAACGGCCTCATGGATAAAATCATGGGGCAGGGAACATCCATTGCATCGACTTGGAAACATTTTCCCTGCAAGAAAGGAATGGGGGATGGACCGCACTAGGAAATGGGAATCTTTTTGCACTACGGAGTGGAGATTTTTCATTTCTTTTTCCAGTGTTGTCAATGTCATGGCGTATCAAGGCATATTTCCCAAACTTCTCACGATGAGGTAGGCTGATGTATATTTTGCTAATTTTCTCATGTTTTCTAATGAAAATTTGAAGAAACATATTTCATTTTTAAATGGCAACAGAAAGAGGCTTAAATTTGAATTGCTTCCACTTAACTGCCTGAACTATATATAGGAAAAGCAATTAAATAAAAGAAATTCAAACTTAGGCGTTTTTTGGTATACCTCATAAAGTTGTACTTACTTTTATTTTTAATTTAATTCAAATAACTGGTAATCATTTTTTAAAATTTGACAGAACCGACAGTAACTTATGACAAGTTCTTCATGGCGTCGTTCTCATAAATCATGACCGTGCCGGCTCACCGGAAATTTTGTTATTAAAAGGCCGGCCCATTAATTATGTGCACTGTGGTAGATTCTTCGTCCAGAAAAAGAAAAAGGTTTTGCCCGTGCCCGCATTCACTATTTATGTTCCTGTGCATGAAAAGGGACATAGAATTCATTTTTCTTAACCAGAAGAACATGGCAATCAAGACAGGACAGTTATAGTGTACCCCAACAGACACAATAAGGTGTATGGTTCCCATATGTTTCTACCCCAAAAGATGGGGCCAACAATAAGGTGTATGGTCCCCATATGTTTGTATGTTTGTATTGCAAAAGACGAGGGCAACCGACATGCAAAGAGGCGGCATCCCAAGGCACCGAAAGCAAGCTCAGTATTGGGTGAAGGCTTTGGCCTTCTAACAGGTGGTAGAAAACCCCATTCACCTAAAATCAAGAGTGTAACATTAGAAGAGATCATGGATCCACTTACACAGATGAAGCGTCCATTCAAGCAGTAGATTCTAGATTGAGTAGATGGGTAGTTCGATGGCTGCTCCCTTTACTGGAGAAAAGCAAGAAATACCGGGGCAGTTCACATGTGAAACTGAACAGGCCCCATTCTCTTGTGAAATAATAAATTCATTGCACCAAAGAAACAAACTTTGTGAGCTTGTAGTTTCACTGTTGCCATCACTTTCTGAGAAAACACAAAACTAAGCAAAACAAAAGAAGCTGCTTTCTGTCTGAAGAAAAGTTTGACTTAAAGTTTCTAATTTCTTTGGAGGCACTGTTTTAACGGTTCAATGGATTTAAAATTAAGACTCATGCAAAACCGAAGAGAAAAAAACAAAAACATAACAAAAGCTGCTTTCTGTATGAAGAAAAGTTTGACTTAAAGTTTCTAATTTCTTTGGAGTCACTGTTTCAACGGTTCAATGGATTTAAAATTAAAACTCATGCAAAACGGAAGAGAATAATTTTAGAACTGAGTTTTACAGTGACATGTCGTCTCAAGTTCCCAACAGAAGCCCTTCACTTTTTCTGTGGGAGAGTTATGACAGCCACCTACCTCCTCTACCAGCCGGTCCAGCACCACTGATGCGTGCATGCATGCATACATACATGCATCTGCAAATGTGAGAAAAGAAAAAAAAGAAGAAGAAGAAGAAGAAGAAGAAGAAGAAAGAAAGGTGAACCTCTTGGTTTATGGTGTTAAGAGTGGCAGATCATGCAACAGATCAGACTTACTCTGATTAAGACTTCTTCAACCTTTAAGACTTAGATTATGTCTGGATGACACCTACAGAAAATGACATTTTTTGAAAACCAAGTTTTGTGACAATCTAACCAGTTTCTTAATCCCCGTTTCATGGGTTTGAATGACCAGACAAGAATGTGTTTTTTATGAAAAACCTGAATTTATTTTTCGGGGGTGCAGGGAAGTTATTTTTTTCATTTTGAAAAACATGGTTTTGTCAAAACTGGGTTTTTGTTTTCAATAAACTTGATGTTGACCGACACCCGAATGACTCCAAAACAGTATTTAAAGGTGTCACCAAACGCCCATTCAATGTATGACAGTCCAGGGAAAAACCGGGTTCTCAACCCTTGAAGAAGAAGTGGTAAAGCTCTCATCTAGCATTTGATAAGCATAACATTGTATACTTAAAACATGTGTCCCTGTAACACGTAACATGTGTCCCTGTAACACGTATTTCAAAAATACTATGCTGCTGTTTTGAAAAACATTGTGCAATTATCCAACATTTGATTGTTAGATGTAGCATAAAAACAAGGTGCTTTAAGTCATATATTTTAACAAAATGTGTTCCAAAAGGCAATATCAAATATCCTTGAAGAAAAACACCTTAGCTTCAACTTGCGCGAAGACCAAACGCCTGACAGCAACCTTTCTCCCTTGACTCTTGTTTGCTTTATAATCCTTATCTCAGGAATCAACTTTTCAACCACCCTGATGAATATATCAGTTACCATGCTTCAGGGGATAGTAGTTTATCCTAGATATCATGAAAAACTTCACTCAGGGCCTTAATAGGACCAGTCAATTATAGCTTCACTGTCAACATCAACCTTTGATTTTTACGGCCGCTTTTATATGACCTTGTGACGAGCTAAAAAGATTTTGGTAACGATTTCCTTTTTTGTTGTCAAATTGCAAAACAGTAAAATTCCGTCAAGTACTTCAGTATCACATATCAGAATAAACCATATACCTAGCATACATATTCTAAGGCCGCATACAGGACGGCCGAGTTCTAACAGTTTCAAGTGCGAAAGGGCCCCGAACGCTGCAGGATTTCAGTGAGGCTATGTAGTGCCTTATCATAGGAAACAAACCCCATGAACCAGAATTCATGTCCATCTCTTGTAGTGATCTGAATGTACTTTTCAGTAGGATTCAACCTGTTTGAAGATGGGGTCACTGTAGCCAGCCGTTCATGAAGCACAATTACCTGCATATATAAAATGTAATACATGTATCAACCAACACAAACCAAAACTGATATCCAACCAAAACTACACAGAAATGTGTACTGAGGCAAATAAAATATGCCTTAAACTTACACAGGTGTCATATAGGAACAACCTAAAGAATTAGTTGTTTCCGTTCAAAAAAATTGGAATGACTGGAAACAATAATAACAAGGAGAGCAGCAAACAAAAAGAATTTGAAGAACACAAGCAAAATCATTATCATAAACTAAATCCAGGCATTTGGGTACATTTCCAAGTAAACCTTTCATCTATTTGACAGTTCTAGGGAAGAAAACGATGAGAAACCAGAGAAAAAATTAGAGCAGAGCATACAGTTCTCCATTCAACATCTTAAGCATTCCACTTATACCCTCCACTTTTATGGTTAACTCAAAAGGAGAAATAAACAAATACCTTGTAGTAGCTCCACGACTGCTGGCCTGGCTGTGGGCTATAACACAAGGGATTGTCACTACAAAAGGCAAGTCTGCTTGTTGATAAAAACAATGTTCCTATGACCGGACCGGATGAAGTTGATAAGTAACAAACAAATGTCTTTTGGAGCTTCTCCCCGGGCAAGGTCTCAAATGTATGATGGAAAATCTTGTCTTGTCCACCTTCTATGAGGGCCTTTGTTCCTTGCGCAATTCTTCCCATGGCTGCATCTGCAGGGTTTGAACTAGTTTTCACTGTTCACAAAAAAGCAAGACGAGATTCTTAGAAATGAATGATACCAACATTTTCAGGATTGTCACTGCTAGGTATAATGTTTTTTCTGAAGCAGTCTATCCTCCAAATTTAAAAAAAAAAATGATTAAAAGTTAAAAGTCCTATGACCGTTAAGTTGCTTCGAAAATCAAAGAGTAAGTCATGCGACAAAATTTATTTATTTTGATACCCACTTAGGTATTTGGAGTAATTCAGGCAGCCAATTTTCATTTCTCCTAACCAAAGTGTGAAAGTTGCGAGTAACATATACTTGTTATTTCTTATGTTTATGCAATTCATTTTTTCATAGAGAATATTTTTCCTAAACTTCTTTTACTATTTTGTTTACTCTGATCTTCTTGACGTTTTTGTGATATTTTAATATTTAAAATATACATTTTTTATTGTTTAGATTATGTTAGGTGATGTATCCAACTGTGGACATGACCAATATAGGTGTGCAGTTTACAACATTGGTCAGCCATAGTTTACCAACCAAGATGTACAGATACAAGATTAGATTGGAGTTTGGGCCCGGTCATGAAATGTGAAAGAGTCATCAAGTCCCATGAATTGAAAATCTATGATCATGGAACTTGCACATAAATATGTTGAGAGAGAGGAAGAGGGAGATTACAAAGAATAAAAGGTGTAAAACTAAATATACTTCTTGGTTTTTCTTATCAAACAATGAAAACTTTGGTTCTTCCAGCTTTTATTTAGTTATACCCGTGATTCAATTCCCACTCATCATTATGCAAGTAACTCCAAAAGGTCAAGTTACACGCAGCAACAGGCTGATGGTCACCCAATGTTTCCAGAGAGCTAGGCAGTAATGTGCTATGGCATCCAAAACTTAGTAAGCATTAGGGAAGTAAATCAGAGAAAAGAAAAGTTCAAAACTCGCAAGTCAACCACGTTTCTTGACAAATAAACAAGTGTTCTCCAAAAGGGTTTTTCCTTTTTCACAAGAGAAGGAAAAGTGTCGTGCAAATGACTACTGGTAAACTACTATGAAGAACAAAATTGATTAGTTTGCTAAGAACGATATAGAACAGTAACTGGATAAGTAACAGAAAAAGCTAAGACACTAACTGCCAACATATGATATGTTCATACAAAAAATGCGAACTTTTGCCTCTTTTTTTTAATGTTCAGTGGCCTACGTTATTCATCCTTGTCAGAGAAAGCACACCTGGTCTAAATCAAGTCAATCAGCTATTATTTAATCAAGCAAACATACTAAAATGAACAAGGTCGAAACATTGTACATGCATGCATTTGGGAATCATACACGGTGATCTCATGTCCCAGTATCTATTTGGCAAGCAGTGCCATTCAAATGTTTCTTCCTGATTTCACAAACACTGCCCAGTAAGGACAGTAAGGCCATAGATTTTCATATGCTTCATCAACTAGAACATAGGCTTACGGATACGACAATGTGGAAGTACATGACCCGCATATATTATGATTTCAACTTCTAATGAAAACCAGCACAAAATCTTCACAAAACCTTATAGCAAGTGCTTCTAATTAACTTTACATCTGAAAATATGGCCAGAAAAAACTTAGAAGAAGGCATAAAGACAAAACGATCTTCCCTATTCAATGTTACAGTGTCCGATTCACACAGGTTTTGTGTTTCCTAAAGAAAGAGGATGGAATAGCCTTCCAAGCACCATTAAGTCACAAGTTCAAACCGCATAATTTCTCTGCTTCTGTCCACCAATTCCTACCACCACTATGACATGCAAACATCAGATTCGCAGTCCTCAGATTCAAAAACATAGACATTTGTTTCCTACTGCAATATATCCCCTGGTTCAATTAATTTACTTGTCAAATTTCCAACCGGCATTTCCCATTCTTCGGTATATTGCAACGTCAGTAATCAACGCAATCCCAATTCTCATAAGCCATATGTAGTCGCCAAGAAATCCTATAAAGGTATTACTTAGAAAAAGGAAAAGGAGGACGAAAAGGAAATATTTCTTACGGTGTTGCCACACGTTCCCGGCGTACCCCTCGGCCTTCCTGGCACCCTTGTCGATCTTCTTCCCCAACTTATTCAGCACCCCCGCGATCGTATCCATGGTACCTGAAAGAACACCAAAATCCTCATAGCCAAACGGGGGAAAGAAAACGAAGCAGAGAGAGAGAGAGATCTTCCTTCTTCTCAGAGAATACTAAACTCATTTTGACTCAAACAGGGAAAAGTAAACCAGAGAGGGAGAGAGGACTAACTCTTAGCGGTGGAGTTGGGAACAGGAGACGTTTGCACGTAAGGGTTGCCGGAAGGTGGCGGGTAACCGCTGCCACCAGAGGACATCGGCGGTGCTGCGTAGTAGTAATTGACGTACGAACCACCTCCTCCCCCTCCCTTGGTTGGATCCATGGCGTCTCCGGGGACCCATGTGGCCGCTTCCTGGTTCGCCGGGTGCCCCTGCGGCGACGTCGGCACCCCCATCATCCGCGTTCCGCACCTCCCATCTTCTCCCGCCATTGATGATGATGGCAGCTTCTCCTCGAGACGGATCTGGTACATCCGATCAAAATGCAAATGCGAAGAAACCAAAATGGATCAGAATCTGATTCCTGCCGCCCTTATCTCTGTGCTTTGCCTCGGATTCCGAGATGATTAAAAGAGGAAAGACTAGTATCTCTCCATTTCTTGAACGTACGATGGCCAATTCCCATCGCCGCTTCAACAGCAACGTTCAAACGCAAGTGGGGCTGCCGATTCCCTCTTCACTAACGGACCATCACCGACCACTGGAGGACGTCCTCATTCTGGACAATATTTTCCAGTTATGCTTGAACTTTATCCAAATTATCTAAAAACACCATCTCGATCTTTTGAAATCGGCTGTTTATTTTAGAAGTTATCCTTACGGAATCTAACTTATATACATTCAAATGTGCTTCATGCTGGATGTGATTGATGGTTAAAAATTAAAAATAAAGCAACATAATTATTGTGAAAAAGTATTATCAATCATTGTTGCATCATAGCTGCTGATGCCTTTGTATCAATTATTTTTTAGTGATAGATTTTTAATTTTTAAGCATTTGATTATATTATGAACATCTAACTAATTTGAATCTTCCTACAAATATACATGAAATTCATGAACTTACTATTTTCTTCTTCAACTAATTCGGGCATGGCACAAATAATAAGAGCTCAAGTTGAAGATAGATCAAGGCGCTAATATTTTCAGTTTTTCTAATGGTATCATGTCGCCCGCGCCAGAAAAAAACATCGAGGTTTAATATTGTTTCGAATCCCTGCAGATCTTTTATCTCCTTAAAATCTTACATGCAAAGCAATTAAACATGTCTATAAGTTTCCGTGACCTATTTAGAAAAAAATATACATACAAAAAGCCATTCATGGAATTACAGATTGCCGCCTGATTTTTTTACAAAGACGCCGTGTAGATGCCAAACTCTTTATTAATTTACTAACATCCAACTCTACATAAAATATGTATATATATAAATAAAAAATAAGTTATGAAATTGCCCTTTTGAATTACAATTATATAAAAATATAACAAAATAACTGCCGAACCGAAGGGCCAGAGCAGCAGAATAAAGAACTTGCTGTTTCTCACCCCTACACTGGGAGTTCACCGTTATGACCAAGGTGCCTTCACTTTCTAAGAACGAAGGTCCAAATACTCGCCATTCTAAGGGGCCATTTGGTTAATGAAAAGCTTATATATAGTTATTTCAAATACTCACCGTTTGAAGGGGTTGTTTGGTTAATAGAACCGTTATATATAGTTTTTTGAAATTTATGAAACATTAAAATTAGTGTTTTATGGATATGCTCTAATTTTTTAAACAAATTTATCAACCGTTTCTTCAATCAAACAATACTATCCATCGAGGGTGCTACGAGACGAAGGACGGTGGTGATTTTTTCATGCTTATTTTTCAATAAAATTGTTATGTGAAGGGGTAATCGTGTAACTTGTTATTTATTTATTTTTTAAATTCAAGATCGACAATTAATATAGTTACATGAAAAAGCTAGGGGTCTACTTGTTATTTGCCCATTTAATAAGTTTTTGAAGAAAATGTTCTAAGTTCCAAACTTATATTAATAAACCACTTGTGTTTCTTGGTACGGCGTGGCAAAAAAAAATTGATATCTATTTAAAATAAAGTAAAATTTTAAAATAATGTTTTTTAAAAATTAAAATGTTTAGAAAAGACTTTTCCATCTCTCAGTCGCCACCATCCAACGTGTCCGCCCACGTCATCAGTCTATGTGGACTCAAATTGTGACGTGGCAAAGGTCCATTGGTCGATCACGAAAATCTTAGAGCCGACCGAACGAGGCAAACCCCCGCGGGAACATGGAAGCCCCGAGTCGAACACATGGCTGCCACGTATTCATCTTCTATATATATGACAGGCAGCCACCCGCTCTTCCTGCAGCAGAAGATATTGGAGAGAAAAATTACAGAAAAGTGGAGATTGGAGCTAGTTGCACGCTTCTCTCTCTGCATCTATCACGCTTTCCGTCACCTCCTTTGGCTTCTGCTGTACTACCATTATCACCTCCATTATTTGTTGGTTTCCTCTCTCACTCTCTTCCTTCCCGTCCTTGCTTCCTCCTCCCGCCGATCATGGCGTCGCGCCATGCGATCGGTCCAGCGAGCTCGCCCTTCCCCCTGACAGGAAGATGGGGCGTGAGAACGACGGAGAAGGCAGAAGCTCGCTTTGCTTTGTTCTCCTGGCAGCTACCGAGGAGGGCACCGACGCTGCGAGGCGTGAACGGGCTTTCGCTCTTCTGCAGAGCGGCGGTGGCGTCTCCGGGGGAAGAAACGATCAGGAGCGGCGAGAAGAACGGGGATCCGATGGCGGAGCTTGGGCTCTCTCTCTCGTCCCTCAGGACTTTGGCCGTGGAGGTCGAGAGGGAGGAGGATACTGCCGGCTCGCATCGGCCGATCGTCTCGGCGGAGAGTATAGGTCGCTGGATGCAGGAATCCGTGCCTGAGGTGAGCAAACACGCACCGAGGATTTTGTTCGGGATAGATAATCTCGCAATACAGGATATTGTTTTTCTTCCCTTGCTCAGAAATTCTAGCGTTACGAGCGACCTTATTTCGAACGAGCTATTTTCTAGATAATAGGAAACTCCCTTAGATTTTCTTTCTTGGCCTCTATTTTTTTTCTATTACTTATTTTGTATATATATCATAGCTACAAATACGGTATATAGATATAAATACGGTATATCATAGCTACAAATACGGTATATCATAGCTACAGATACGGTTTAAGTTCCTATGGACCTTTAAGAAAATCATTTTAATGTCAGCTGCCGTTTTCGGTTTTCAACATTTTTAAATTAGTTAGAAAAGCATAAATACGTTGTTAATAGATAAATATCCTATTAAGTTCCTTTAATATCATTATCAAGAACCGTTTTAATAAGTTTATGATTTTTCAAGAATCAACAGTCGAAACTTCGATGTTCTTAAATCAATTGAAAATCAACGGCTAATACGTATTACCAGCAAGCTAGAATGGACCAAGCGATGGCACTGACGGAGCAAATTTTTCTCCTGTGCACGGAGATTTTGCTTCCAGATTTCTGATCAACCGCCTCGACCCCCTTTGCAGATTGTTCAGAGCATTGAGGAGGCGCCCTTCATCGTGTGTCTCTACTGCAAGAAGAAAGGCCAGGCTGTGAAGCTAACCAGAGAGATGATGGCAGCAGAAGAGCAGAGCTGGCGGAGGACGAGGCAGCAGGTGGAGGAGAAATGCCCTGATGGAATCATCCTGGTGAAGGAGCTCAAAGAGATCAACCAGAAGAAACAAGAAGCCAGAAGCAGATGCTCTAAATCCTGGGGCTTGTTGGTCCAGGGGAGAGGATCAAGCCCCTGTCTTTGCTATGTCCTTGAGACAACTAGTGAGTGCTCTGCCATTGGATTGTGCACCCATTTTTGTCTGATCAAAGCAAAGTGCTATGGTGATCCTGTTGAAGCTCAGGTTAGAGATTCATGGCTTGGTAGTTGGTAGGGACGATGACGGGGAGCTATAAAAGCTAGTGGTTGCAGGTCAGGTCGCCTCCATGGCGTAGCATAGCCTTGTAAGACAGAAGCTGGACAACTCATCTCTTTCTTAGTACACTGTCCCCAAGACACTGGCAAAGCCTCTCATAGGCATGTGCTTGTTCCCGGTGCAAGTTTTATAAAACGCTGGGCAACTTGATCTAGATCCAAATATTGCAAATTTCTGCAAGCCATGAACTGATTCTTAGAACACGTATGGTACTGTGTTAACATTATTAAGAAAGTGAATAAAATTATCAAGTTATTGTTTAAGAATTCAATGCTTCTCGTTGTATATACTAGACATGTGAGAACATGGATAGTTTTCATTTCATTAGTTTAGTGTTTCGAGGTTAATGTTTTCTGAGATATATGACACTTTAAAAGGAAAAATGATTATATAATTTGCTTTCTCAATGAAAAGAGCAACTACCAATTTTTATGAACTTCTCAAACTTGCAGCCTCTGCAACTTAGTGCGTCACGTCGTGGAGATAAGTTTTCTATGAGTGAAAACTTTCATTAGGAAGCATTTGCTTGCAGAAAAAAATTTACCTGGATAAGTTGCCCTTGTTGTAAAAGTAACTACTATTCTTCTTCTGGCATAGGGTGAATTAATGAAGATAATAGGGGGCAGGGTAAATTCTCACTAGGAATATATTTTTCGTTTTAAATATAAGAAAAATTATTTATCATATTCATTATGTATCACCTTACACTTGCTTCGTACCAATGTCCAGTAAATAAATCCGGTTTTCCACAGTATCAAGACAAGACTTATGAATGAACACGAAGTTTTGAGTCGGAAGGAAAGATCGGGTACACTTTTCCGGTGGTTTCCAAATCCATCGAAACAACTGATGTATGTGCCAAAAATACAGTAAAAAAAGACAATTTCTACCGCCTAAACGTGTAGATTGCATCCATAAGGTCATTAGGAGAGAAAAAAAACAAGGAAAACGAAAAGAAATCGACACCCGTAATGGCATCGCCACATTATCCTGATTCATCACTATGTACAGCGATTTACAATGATCAAACCCAAGAAAGAAAGATGAAAGCTAGACGAACGAAGAAAAAAGAACTTCAAAATCTACTTTATTGTTACTGAGCAAGCACCAAGCAAAAGAACGAGAAGAAAATGCAAAGAAAGCATCAGTCTGTCTATCTTGAAACGCTTTTCATTGTTACTTCCAGATACCGTCGGGTCATTCCTCTTCGGAGTATGCCGCCACCTTCCTTAGTCGCTTGCTCCGGCGACACCCAGCTGGCGGTTTCCCCTTAATCTCTTGTTCTCCGCCTTCTTCCTCTTCGCCGTCTTCGGATTCGTCAAAATCGGTGGTGTCCTCTGTTTCATCCACCTCTGCTTCCTCATCTTCCGAGTCGCTACTGTATTCGGACTCGTCGGAATCGAGGACCTTCTCTGATTCTTCTTCTTCTTCTTCTGAGCCATCAACGCCATCAGATTCTTCAGATTCTCCGGAATCAGCCGTTCCCATCTTGAGTCGCTTCTTCTGATTGCGCCTCTCTTCTTCTTCCTCCTCCTTATCCTCCTCATCCTCCCTGAGACGCCATATGCTTCCATCGATCCTTCCCTGCGACCGCCGGCGGTCGAAGCGGAGGCTGCTCATCGTCAACTGTGCATCTCTCGCCCAAGAGAGGAAAGGACCGGCTACGGGCTCCGGCGGATCGATCTTTACCTTGGAGAACTTCGCCTCGTTGTATCGGTAAGGCCTCGGAAGACCGCCTCCACCGAACTTCGCCGTAGAAACGGCCGGTAAATCACCGCTTGAAGAAGGAACAGACATCGCCTCTCTCTTCTTCCTTCTCTCGGCGCAAAGCAGCAAAGGACACAATAAATGATGATTCATAGCCTCTAATATGTATAGGGTTTCGCTCAAATAGTTTGGCGCCGAATTTTTTTTGCTCGAACTTCCATTTTGGCGCTAAAATTCGAAATTTAAGAGATTCGGACACCAATTAGGGGCTTCGGCCAGGTGTCTGTCTCGCTCTCCAGCTGGTGTGTACCAAAGCTGACGATGAACAGCATGTCTTAGTGGTTAAGCGAAATCCTATGAACTTTAAGTTGAATCACATTGGGGTAATGGATCTAATTTAAATTGGATATATATTTTATTATATCAACTGTTTTGGATATCTACATATCCATATTCAAATTCATATTCGAATAAACGAAGAAAAATCTAATGCTATATCTGATTCTGTTCATATTTGGAATCCGGTTTTTAGATTAACATCTGAATCCAAATTTAATGTTTAAACTGAATCCACATTGAGTGTGGGATTTAAAACTATATCTAGTGCCAATATTTACTTAAATCTGAATCTGATCAGATGACATTCTTTGTATATGAATATGATTCGAATTCCTATTCGACTGTTAATTTTACATATATATATATATATATATATATATATATATATATATATATATATTCTATTTCTTTTATACAGTTCGATTAGATATCGGATTTATTAACAGCCTTAAAAGAAGCTTATCTAATTTAACCCATTTTATCTGCTCGACATGCTCATCAGTGGCCTTAGTATTTCTATTCGACAATTTCCTGTACCTGGGATCGGAGATTCCCCATTGCATTTTCAGCCATTTGAACCCTTTGCAGTAGGCGTTCAGGAGACCGATAGGAAACATCGAAGACCACATTGTCGAAAACCATGCCTTCAATCGATTCAGTTTCGCTCCTGATGTCATGGTTGGCACTTATCACCCTCTGATTTTTTGTATTTTGTTATTATGCTTAACATTATAATCTTTAAAGGTTTTTGCTTTTTGATGTTCAAAAATTCTCTTGTGCTTATAATCTTCAATTTATAAGAGATCAATCTTGACAACAGGACTAGCAGTTATAAAAGTTTGTCTAGATTGTAACAGCATTGATATTAGCACCCTCCCCATCCGCGTTCAATTCGATTGGCCTTTCTTAAATGTATTCAATCATGAAAACTTCGTTCCTAATTGGACAAATCTTCTCACCGAATCATGATTAATCATAAACTCTCTATTGTAAGCTTATGAATAATACTACTAAGGTTGAGAAATTTAAACTGCATACCGATGAATCCGCTTACTCGAATCAATAACACCTCAAAACTATTTCCAAGTTTTTCTCACAGATGGGAAGGGGCAGCAATAATGAAGTCCACCAACTAACTGTAGCAATATGAGACCACCTAGATCTGCTCGTTTCAATTTAAAGGCTGAAAAAGTAGGAAGTAATACACAACAATTCCTGGTATAAGTTCCACATGCAATATAAATTCCTGGATATATGTGTTGGCAATACTGGGTCTCCTACTTTCTGTAGTTCACTGTGATGTGTTCTCACTCAGACTCAATCCCTAGGGCTGTGGCTGTGACTTTGGTTGCTTTTCAATACTTACCGATGCTGAAGGTGATAGTAAGCAATTTGCAGTTGCTATTTCTGATCCACTTGAGCCATTGATAAATCATCAAATCCCATGAGGTGAAACACTAAAGAGACATGTTACTAGCATGAAAGCTCATCTGATATTCATAGCCACAAAGGAAAGAGTTTCTTATTCACACAGCTGCTGCGCAGCTGAAGGGGAGTTATCAAATGTAAAGGTCACTTCATGTTCCAATATGTACAGACAAAAGTTTCAAGTTATTACCTACATCTTAGGGACAAACCAAGAGTCAAGCTTCAAGTTCTTTCCGAACTGATAAGCAAGCACTAAAACCATGTCTGGTTTGTTATCTAGTAACCACCTTGAATGAAGGCATTCAAGCGATCCAGCTCCTCGCGGTGCTCACTCACGACTGCTCGAACAACATCACCAATGGAGACCATGCCAACCATGTCCTTGCCATCTATGACAGGGATGTGCCTGATCCGGTTATCTATTTGGACAGAGAAGCAGGACACTCATCATTTCAGTTTATCAAAGAAATGTGCACAAGGAAATGAAACCAAAAAATACCTGTCATCAGCTGCATAGCTCGGAGAACCTTGGTATCAGAGGTAACAGTTATAAGTTTGTTCTGTTAAAGGAAAAACACCAATATGCATGGGATAATCAGCAAAAAATTATCTGAAGGACCCTTGGCAGCAGAAATGACAGTGCAGTAAGGAGTACACAAAATCTTGTACCTCCTCAGTCATGATGTCTCCAACATTTGTAGTCTTGGATGATCTTCCTTGCACAATGATCTTCCGGAGATAATCTGTCAAGAACCATAAGACATGTGTGGACCTATCAGGTAAGGGTTCAGTATCATCTATTTTGTTGAGATTGCAAGTTTCCATGCAACAAAATCATGTTCAAAGACAAAACATACATTTGTTAGATTCATTAAAATATGAGAAATAAGAACACACATGATGTCATAGATTCCAGGCTCATAGTCATTAAGCTTGCCAGCAGCAGAAGGTAGAAAATATATGTCAATAAATGCTCTATGTAGTGCTGTTAGCATGTGCATTTCTAAGTATTCAGTTCTCATGATTGTAGAAGTAATATGGTGTTGAATAGGTTTCCAACATGGCTGTGGTAGAGATAATATATATCACGAGGCTGTTTAGTTAAAGCTCAAAAACAAAAAACTGGGGCAGATATCGTAGTTTTGATACTTAACCTTAAGAGCTGATGTTAGAAGATCTGACTACCAGACGGCCTAGATTTGATGCTACAAGGCACGCAATATTCATCAAAATTAAACCTCAATCAAAAAGGACTTGGGGTTGCATGTTGAAATTTCAAATGCCACACAACATAGAAAATTTTCCAATCTTAGAAATTTGTACAAGTTCTTTCATACAATGTTGTATCCTTGATGAGAAAACCGAAGGCAGCAACCTAATGAAGCAAAACTGGTTTGGAATTCCATAATGATCACAAGAGTTCTGTCCATCATGTTCCATAACTAAAAGTCTGAATCCCTGTGAGGCTGTCATTCAGCTTTGGCAAATAGCAAAAGGACCAAATTATCTAGTAATAACCATAGACACTGATTAGCCCTACATATGAGAAGTTCATTCTTTTTCTGCTATTAAGGCATTTATGCTCCCTTAGAGGCCATTTGGCAAATGGCACCAGTAACAAATTGTTGCTGTCCAATGAAACTATCCCAAAAGTTTGGGTAGATTCATGGAACCCTGTAACATAGTGTTCCAAGAATCTACCCCAAGTTTTGGGATAGAATCATTGGACAGTAACAACCTGTTATGGGTGCCCCTTAGGTTTCTTTGTTTCTCTTAAAAATACTTGCAGTACTCAGAAACTTTTTTCGCACATCAGCGACAGAATATTCTGCAACCTGCAATTTGAGACACGAACATTCTTTTCCTTTTTTTGTCTCTAGAATATTTTCTCATGAAAAGTGATCTGCAAGACGCAGAAAAACGGCATCTCCTTGGTTTGCATTGATTCTTATGCTCTGAGATGATGGTCCAATATGCTCATAGAGCATTTTTCGCGGTAGTTATTAATTGGGAACGTCAACCTCATTCGAGAACATACTTCATTCTCAAGCAATTGGTAACACGAAGTTCCAAATATGTAGTGCAACAGCGCGATCACCAATAACTAACAACCAAAAACGAGATCAAATTTCTTCCACACAAAAGAAAAGAAAAGCTGAAAAAGGCACTAATGCAAAAGATGCAAGCCATGAAAACATTTCATTTGATCAAACACACAATTTCATCGCTCAAAAGAAAGATTTGGTTCAGGAATAGGGCAATGGATTCTCTGTTTGTAGAGAAAACAAGAACATGGCACCAACTTGAAGGTTAAAGACTCGATCATCAAAAAGGAATGCTCTAGAAATACGACATCACTAACTAAAGAACCAATTCTATTTCTTCAAATGAAGACAAGAACCAATACCAATATCAGGAAAGCGTGTCAAGAGAAACAGATATGTACCTCTCTCGGTGATAATCCCTGCAAGAGTCTTCTGCTCCCCTGGTTTCACCACCAACAGAGCACCCACATTGTTTTGTGTCATCTGCAAGAGCAGGCACCATCAAATCCATCCCGGCGTCCCCCTCCATTGAAAACGAGGCGAAGAAGCCGGATTGCTTACCGATTTGACGGCCTCATAGACGGTATCTTGGGTGGTGCACCAGAGCCAAGAACCGTCGGCGCCCTTGCCCTTGGCTTTGAGGATATCTGCGATGGTGGTGCTCTCGAATTCCTTTTCCTCCAACCGACCTGAAGTGAGGGAACTCGACTGCGAGAGGAGAGCCGGAGGACGGACGGCTGGCTGGAGAAGACGCACGTGACTGAGAACCGCAAGCCTGAGAACAGACCCATGGGATTGAACCGCTCTGATCACTCCCTGCATTTTGGGCAACGCTCCTCTTGGCGGAAACTACCAAGCAAAGAAGGAAACCATTAGAGGAAGAAAGAGAGATGAGAAGTCCACATGACAACAAACGATCAGAATTTTCGGGAACACGAGATACAGAGGAACCAACGAGTGCACACACACGCACAGAAATCCATGTATCACCAAACTACCAGAATGCTCAGACTCAAGATCCAGAAAGCCCCCACGGACGCACGCACACAGATGCTTCCCGAATTAAACACGTTCATAGAACAGAATGCAGGCAGAGAGAGGCACAGAAGATGCTGATGACAATGAGAGACAGAGAGAGAAAGAGGGAGTGGGGGAGAATAACTGCTTCTTGATCACATAGAAGAGTTGCGTTTCTGGTTAATGGTTCCTTATACAGCTATGCTGCATCATCTTTATCAAGACAAATGCAGACAGACAGATAGTAAGATGACGGCGCAGACACGAGAGAGAGAGAGAGAGAGAGACAGAAGCTCACTCTATAAGAGCTCGAGATCGTTTCGCGGTGAAAACCAGACACTCGGGTTCGGCCGCCGCCAAGAGAAAGACAGAGAGAGAGAGAGAGAGATAAAGATACGGTGGAGCTCCAGGAGGGTGAACAAGGCTGTGTAGAGAGAGAACAAGAAGAAGGATGTGTAGAGAGAGAGAGAGAGAGAGAGAAAGCGGATAGGGTTTGTTATATATCTATATATATATAATACGAAAAGTGGGCTTCTTTTTTCTTTAATTTCATGCAAGTTGCAAGTATCAACGAGAGTTGAGCCCGTCCAAAGCCAGGAATTCAGGAGAGAGAGAGAGAGAGAGCGGAAGAGAGAGATAACCTAATCACTATCCTTATCCTTCTATATAATTGTTATTATTATTTTATTATCATTATTATTATTACCAGTCAATTGCTATTAATATTAGGAATATTTTAATTCAGCAATGCAACAGCAATAATTCCTATATTGTCCAATTAGAGATCTCCTCGTGATATCTGGATCTGCCTGCGTCTCAACCGTTGGATCAGCCACGCGTTTTCATCTGGATCCAAGTCTACGAAGAAACGCGTAGATCCGGACCCATGGGCTTCGGATGTCTGACCTTGTCAACAGATCCGAGTGAGTAGCGAGATTTTTCATTTTTAGGGCCACCCGGTTTTTTTATCTTATTCGAAAAAACCAAACAAAAATATTTTTTTTTTTCAAAAAACGCAAAGGATATGTCGTCTCCTTTATCTTGAATTTTTATCAGAAGATGACAGAGTCACAGAGCTTTATTGTTTGTTCTGGGCATTTTTAGGGAAGCCTAACACGTCGGAAATTTTTGAAAGTATGAGGCAGCATCTGCAATTAGAGCTTAGCAGTTGGGACTAAAAAAGAAAGTGCTTGCGTGGCAGACAGATCCCGGATCGAAGTGATTTCACTGATTTTGATGTTCTCGGAAACAAACAAATGCTTATACACAGAGAAAGTCGAATGTAACTACGATGGACGGTCGATAATGGAGCCATACCGTAGCGATTTCAGTAACAGATGTAAATGTATAGGATATTATATCTAAAACAAAAATATGATCACTAATCTGCATGGGATATAGCTAGGTTCAAATTCTTCTAATTAAGATTTAGTAGGGAAAATTCAAATATGGTTACTAATCTTATTCAAATCCAGTATGGAGTTTTATGACTGAATCCATAACCAAACTAGATATCGGATCGAGATCCGAAAAAAATATGGGGCTGGCCAGAACATACAAGTTGGATTTCGTGCTAGTAAGAACCACGCTCGGTTTTGGAAAAATGGCGTCAAAGTCGGATCCAACCTGAATGCCAACTGTTTAGCCATGGCTCCGTCGGAACTTCGACGAGCTTCGAGCCTTCGAATTGCCGGACAATTTCTTGGTTGTTTGTAAAAGTAATACAGAACAAAAGAACGGCTAAGAATAGTTTGCGGTTATTCTCTATGGCTTTGTGAAATGTTTAGGAAACTTACAAAAGTTTGTACTGGGGAATATCCAACAAAGCGTAAAATTGCGATGCTGATACAAAATACAAAAGAGATGAAATCAAGCCAGACTAGAGAAAAGCGAATGGATTGAAGGATCATGCATTGCTAATTAAAGCACGAGACCACCTAATCTTTCTCAGTTAAGAACTTCAAGCTAATCCCTTTGAAGTTTTCAAACACCACACCAAATTTACGCTTCAGTGATTAAGAATTAGAAATTCCATGTAAGTTTCCTAACTTGGGAAGTAACTGAACACAAATAAGAGCCCCCACGTGATTTCACACACCGGCTCGAGCCGGTGGTTGGTAAGCGACTGGTCCATGGTTCGAGTGGCATGTGTGCCAAACTTTACTTTTGCTGATGTGTCTTTATAACCCTTGAGGCAGGGGAGTAGCCTTGGGCTTTTACACACCGAGCCAGAGACAATGTTTCTTGACAAACTAGAGTAAGAAACCAAGAAAACTTTCTTAGATGCTGGTGGCCGCAATCACCCAAGCATGAGTACAGTCGGCTTTGGAGTCGTGAAAGGATTACATCGTCAAGTGATTCAAACTTAAGGAAGGTCTGAAATGTACTAACCAAACATTGGTTATCATAGAAATAACTGCAGAAGCCAGAAAATCCGATTCCATAAGCATCATTACGAAAGCAGAATGAAGGATAATAGAAACACATGAATCCTCTGAATTTTATGCAACTATAGAAGAAAAAAGAAAAATCCAATACAAATCACACCAGTATGCTTATTTACCTAGAGCATGATTTAATACGTCGACTGTCAGACCAGCACGTCTGACTTTGGTATTAGATCAATATCAGGAATGGGGATAAAACAAGCAAACACTGGCTTCCTCGTTCTCGATAAAGCATGCACAATTACTCCTAGAAGAAAGACCACCAACTCCTGTTCCTGTTTCCGACATTCAGAAGCCCAGTTGAGCCTCCAGAAGATCCATTAAGCTGCTGTTGATCATGCTGCCTGATGCTCCTATTGAGCCTCCCTTCAATCAAAGGGTTTCCAAACCATAAAACTAGGACTATGCCCATGATACTGACAATGGGGGCAGCTGCAAAGAGAAACCACCCTCCTCTTGACCTGCCGCCTGTAGCAGTGTCGTCAGATACACAAGCTTCATTAGTGAAATTTGTTTCATTGGCATTTTGATCCGTTATTTCACTCTCAATTTGCTCGTCATCATTTTCTAGAAGTTGAAGCCCACCAATTCGGAGAAACCACTGAGAACTGCTTCTCCTTTCCTCCCCATCTTCATCATCTGATGTATCAGAGGAACTATCCCCACTTGATTCCATCTGATGAAGTTCGTTACCAGCTGTCCTGTTTGTGTTCCGCTTTCCCTCCTCATAATCCTTGTCATCTGTTAGGAGTTCATATCGGCAAACAGGGCATGAATTCCTAGCACTCAGCCACGGCAAAATACAGGAAGGGTGGTAGAGATGCGAACATGGAAGTTGAGTTGCCTCAGTTCCGATGACGAGAGGATCTTTACATACAGCACATATAACAATCCCATGCTCTTCGTGTACCTTACTAATAATTACACGAGGTAAACTACTCACAACTGATCCTGCTGCAGGAGGAGCGCCTCGTGTCAAGCTATCAGTTTCAGCAAGCTGAATAAGCAATTCTTCGAATCCTCTCTCGTCAAGATAATCACCAGAATCGCCAACAAAAGGTTGAACCTCTGTTCTCAAGTTTACAAATAAATCAGACATGTATGCATGTCTATACATTGAAAGATTATGGGCAGAATCATCTCTTCTCCAAATATCACCACGCCTGCTTCCTGCAGAATGCCTAACCTGTTCCCGATCAGAAGGCTCACTACCCTCACCAGTGCTTCTAACACCCGTGTGCCGATTATTGGATTCCTCAACTACTTCCAAGGCATCAGCGTCTTCCCACACTCCATCTTCATCATCTTCTTCTCCATCATCATCTGAATTCCAGTGGCTGATACCAGCATGCATTGGGTCAATATCTGTATCACTGCCAATATGGCTCTCATTCCATTGCATAAACATTTCTCGGTCTGCAAGACTATGCCTATCTAGAGATGCATCTGAATTCAAACCATAACCATTGAATGAGACAGCATCACTATCTGCCAGAAAAGCACCATAACCGCTAATGCTGGCATTTGTATCACTCTCACCAATAATAGAATCCACGTCACTATCATTATCAGAATGCACCCTTTGCCTCCCGTGAAGTCTACCACGAACAGTATATGGACTAGCATCCGGGGGCACCATGCCAGCAATATCATTATCACGTGAGTGTCCATGCTCTGAGCCAGAAACAGAAGTGTTAGAAAGATTTTGCCTCATTTGGTTAATTAACTGCGAGAACTGATGAGAGAATATCTCTTCAACTGAACCAGAGCTCCGACGATTCCTGGCTCTTCTCCTATGGTTCCTTCTCCGATGAGAATGCCGTACTTCTGGATGAATATTTTCAAGGAATACAAGTTTACAATCAAGACAAAGACATAATGTTTCATATCCCTCAAATATTTCACTATCTTCTGTAAAGACTCGCCTACAGAGAACACAGCGTGCCTCTGTCTGGGCAAATTGATGATTGGTACTGCTTTCATTATGCAAATCAGTGATCCCTTGAGAATCCCATCTTGATGGGGAATCCATCTGGAACTGGGTACAACCAGAAAACAGGTGAGTGAGAGAAAGTCCAGATGATACCTGGGATTCAGTTCTGTAGCAAGTATTCACCCTAGTACAAATGCTCTAATCTTCAAGTAAAATAGGTTTAAGATTCATAGGTAGTTGTTGCCTGTGCAAGGAAAAACTTGCATATTTATAAGGCCTAAAGATTTGTGAAAGATTGCATACGATCAAGCAACAAACTGAAATTTTTATGTAGAGCACTTTAGGCATGCATAGATATATCTTCTAATTTCTATGACCCTCCCGATGAGTTAAACAATCATATTGGCACACTTGTAGAAGGAAACAAAAAATGGTAACATCAGAATGTCCAGCTTTATATCCAGTTCCAAATGAAATCCGAATTTATATGACTGTAGAAATACAAATAAACTGCTATTTCCTACATGCACATCTTCCCAACTAGCTTCATGTTTTCTTCTTTTACGCATTAGTGTCTTGCTTCTTCTTTTATGCAATCTTTCCCCACTGTCTGCTAGTGTGCTTTCCCTGGAGACTTATGACAACTATAGTTGAGTTGCTCAGTTGGTTATCTCACTTTATATGCCTCATGGACATAGTAACCCAAACGAAGGCACTGAAAGATCCAGGTCACAAACATTTCCATAAGAAGAGCAAAAAAAAAAAGATATTCTTTTGCATGTCCATCAATTATAATTTTATAAGGTTTTTCCTAAGCAACACTAGAATGTTAGGGGTACATATTGATGTCATCAAAGAGATTAAACAAACATAGATGACCAAACATACTCCAAGAAAATAAGTTAATTGTTAATACTGCAAAGAGATACATCAGTAGGGCTGAGTACAAGTCATGTGAGTGCATGGTCATTAACTCCACATCAAAGGATTTTCTTATCTCAAACGACCAGTTAATGATTCGGTTAATCCAAGGCTAAATGCCTCTTCGATCATTCTCAAGCCACAATACACAGTATCATATAAAATTAAAATTGAATAAATGGTTTCTTGCCCTCAGAATGCCCGTTCTTGTGGATAAACTAGCACTCGCCTAGGGAAACCATTGACAACCAGGCCGATTTCAACCCTAAATCATGACACCATTCACGTTTACAGAATGTTAAACAACCTTCAAAATTAGAACCTTTACAACCTTCGGAGAGGTCACTCACTTGTAAGATATCTCTAACAGAAATGCAAATAACTCAAAACCATTTTTGAAATAAAATAAGAAGTACAACAAGTCCATAATTCTTTTTCCTGCCATCAGTTTAGGAAAAACAGTAGAAAGACTTCTACATTTAGGTGCTCAGTCGGCTTAACTCATTGCCTAGGGAGCGCGTAAGTGCTTTCGACATCATAATTGCAAAGCATATAATACCACAGTTCAACTTTGAGTTCGCCATTCCTAGGTAGTTTTTTTTTTTTTTTGGTACAGGTATTGAAACATACTTGCACGCATCAAATTTGCTTCAGTAAAGAAGACATGAAAGAGCGACTGAAGAAGATGAAAATGATAAAAACTTAAGAATCGTCATCCAGGAAAAAAATGACCAGTAACACCAGAACATGAACACAAATTGACCAAAAATGTTGAGAAATAATGCAGCGAGCAACCACCCACCAAGCAGCCCCAGAAAAAAAAATTCCCGACGATTGACGCTCTAGAACTGGTCAAACTAAAATCAACCGAAGTACTCGCTACATATTCTTGCATCAACTAACAGGAAAAACATCGAATTTTCAAATAAACAAAAGCCCGAATAAGAACGATAAAATGTGCGCACCAATTTAGAGATACACGGGAAGCCGAGGTTGGTGAAAAGTACCTCAAAATTGCACAGGAATACTTCGTTCCCAGCGGTAAACAGCCGATTGAACGATGAAGAGGCCGAGAGAGAGCAAAATGAGATCTCTTAGAACATGGATTAAAATTCTAGGGCTCCATTGGGCCGATTGGAAGAGCAGACAAAGAGATTGGGATGAGGATCTACCAAAGAAGCGAGAGAAGAAGGAAAAAAGAAAGAGGAACACAAAAGCGCCTTTGTCTTGCAGCGACAATGACTATGACTTCCTCTCTCTTGTCTAAAATTGACGAGGGTATCCCCTTCCCCTCTTGGTTGGATATGGAGCCCCCTTCCCTGATATTCATATCCGTCCGGGTCTGGATCTGGACGTGCAAGAGACCGTTATCTAGTTCCGTTACTGCACTGCAAAATTTAGGCCTGCTCCAAAACGGGGTTCTCGGGTCTGATACCAAGAGAATGAGTCTGACTGGGTATCGTTTTGGATCCTGCAAGTCCATTCTGAGTGAGATCCAAGATCCAAACAAATGTGATTGAGTAATAATTCACAAGTAAATGACTTTGGACGATCCAAAGATGGCTGTCGGTAGAGTTCTTTACCCTTCATTTTTTTATTGGAAATTACCATGATCCACAAATTTTATCCTGACCTGAATCCAAATCCTTACATATTTTTAAAATATTTATTTAAGAAAACCACCTTTCATGTAAAACGTCATATTATAGTCGTACTCCTACGCCTATAATAAAAAAGGAAAAAAAAAAAACGCCAACTAATTTCTCGCTAGAAGTTCGATGGGATCCAAAATTGCTGTCCAGATCTGAAAATTCGTCAATTTAGGCGGCTCCAAATTCATTCTCATTATGGATATGGGTTTTATTTTGATATTGAATTGTGCGTTTGTATTAGATGGACTCGATCCATTTTCTGCCATTGATTCGTTGACCAGCCTACCGCCATTGATTCGTTGACCAGCCAACCAACGACTGGGCCGGACTATGTCCTTGCTTCTAAATAGTCTGGACTTCGGTTTTAGGTTCTAGAACATGGACACGGATTGGATTTGAATTAGATGTCTCACTAAACCGCTTTAAATAAAGTTAATGTGAAAAAAAAAACACCCAAAAAAAGGTTTATATAGATTTGAACTTAAGAAATGGCATTCGCTTGGTTTTAGATTTAGTTTACAATAAATATCCAAATCAATAACAAGCATCAGTATGACCAATTTGCTTTTAGATATTCAATGTCTATGCATTCTCAAAGTATATTCATCATATATATATATATATATATATATATATATATATATATATATATATATATATATATATATATATATATATATATATATATATATATATATATATATATATGATTTGGATTGTCAAAATTGTGACTTTAAAATTCATATTCACAAGGGGTGGTAGCGCATTGGGTGGCAAGGTGATCAGGCTCCTCTAATGGTTTGGTTCGAATCATTGAAGCGACTACTGTCACGTAGCGCGCGCCACAACCCGACGCAGCTCTGTAAAAACCCTGAAAGACGGGCACAAAGGAGGGCCGAAGGGCTCTCTTAAAATTGGTGGCAATTAACCGCTCATCCCTAAAAATATATATATATATATATATATATATATATATATATATATATATATATATAGCACAATGAAACTGAGTTGGTATGCGTCAAACAAATAGCGCCACCGGGACTCCAACTAAAAAACAAAGCCTCGACGCGCGTAGGCCCAAGACTGATCTGTAAACCGAGTCGGTAGCACACGAATCCGACTATCTTCATCATATCTCATGAAACTAAATCGGATTTTTAAAATCCCAACTCGAACTCTGAATTCAGGATTGAAGCGTAACAACAGCTTCTAAGTCTGGACGGGATCCAAACTCTACCCCATTCCTAGTCGTCAGCTAGCTTGTGAAACAGCCGAGAAAGCTCCGCGAGAAAATCAGAGAAGTCGCGGTCAATATCACGATTCCCAAAGTTCCTGGTGTACCGTCCTGCCATGGAAGAAACTGCCACGAAAACTGGACAAGAAACTGGAAGAAGTCGCGGCTTAGACCATGATTTTGAAAGTTCCTGGTCTGCGTTGTAATTTTGAAAGTTTGAATTTAAACGTCGTGGGATGAAATTATTGTGATCTTCCTTTCAAATTGCAGCTTGTATTATTGTGACGACAAGGAACAGTTCGAACTCTAGAAGCCAGAAACTGCCTTTGATAGTTTCGGATCTCAGCAAGCTGACAAACAGTAGACTCTCAAATCTGTGTTACCTTGCCACAGACAGTGGCGTAGCCATGGTGTGTGGGCAGTTGCTCGCACCAGCCTCTTAAAATATTTTTATTTTTAAATAGAAATCTTATATATATATATATATATATGCTCCAACATATTTGAATTTGTTTAAACAAGTGTCATTCCAACAAATTTTTCTAACTCGGCTTCACCCTGTGGCCCACTGGTGACAAAGTTTAGGGCCACAGATTTAAGATTTAAAAGAGATTCAAATCTATCAAACACAATCTTAGTGAACCCGCCTTTGGAGGTGGCATACAGCTGGCTGGTTAGGTATTTGAAGCACAAGACCTTGCATTCAAATACAATATATACCAATCTGCCTGCTTAAACCAACCAACCTGATTACAGTAAGGTTTTTTTTTTTTCTCTTTCTCTTAACGATAATAAAGTTTTAATTTATGTTTTTATTCGTTGTATGTAATTTTATAAGAAAATAACGACAATAGCACTTAAAATATTGATACGTGTGTGTTGTGTGTGTGTTGTGTGTGCGTGCACTCATGTGAACTTAGGTGAATAAAACAATTGTTCTGAAAAAAGGAGAAAAGTTGAAAAGGGATTTTATAATAAAGAGGACTGTAGGGAAATTTTGTGTCCATTATTATTGATAAATATTAAACTCTTAAACTTCTTCCATGGCAGAGCAAAAAAAAATCATATTATATTTCAGTGGGCACCTACACATATATAAGAGGACAAATGTTTACAGATGCCTATTTAAAAATAAATAAATTTTAAAAGACTAGTCGGACGATGCCTGTAACCTAAGCTCGGGTTCGGGTACGATATATGATACCTGAGCCCAGACTCAATTAGGCCCGGCTCAATTAAAATAAAAAAATATATTTTTAAAATATAAAATAAAACTTTTTTAATATAATTATATCTTAAATAATAAATTGTGTATTATTATTAAATAAAAATAGTAATACAATTTAAAAAATTGTAAATTGAGCTGAATCGACCAACCCGAACCGACTTTTCGAGCCCGGGCCCGATCGGGTCAGGTACGGGTTTCCGACCAGTTGCCCAGCATAATGAAAGCAAAACAACAATTCCATGCGATTTTTTTTCCCTCACAATCCTTCAACTGCCACACAAGCGAGTTTGTGCATATGTATAGTTGTGAAGGCTTTATTTTACTAGCAGAGCCAAAAAAATTTCCAAAAGCCACTCATTCAATATCTTTAATTTGTTTATGTTTATATATATAACAATCAAACATATCCAAGTATATTAAACAAACTTTATGAGAGTGGCACTACATGGCTCCGTCACGGCTTTAATTATTGTGGACAAGACAATTTAATAATAACAATTCCCTTGAAGCAACAAGGAGAAATAATATAATTCAGTACATTGTTTTCACTCATAAATTTATAAATCAAGGAAGCTTAGATATTATTACCAGCAATATTCGAACATGAGTTAGGTTGAGTTTGGATGATACCCCTTGAAAACTAAGTTGTTTAGATGACGGTTTAAAAGTAGGTATGGGAGGCATAGCACTGGGTATTGTGGGTGAGCTTTGGCATCCGGCTGACTCAACTTGATAAGGAGTTGGGCTCAAGCCAGCGCAACACCTGAAACCCCGGCTTGGCTTGACATCTGAAACCTAAGCCCGGGCTTGAATTAAAATTTAAATTTAAATTTAAATTTTACCAATAGTTGAGACTCAATTTGGGGACTTAATAAATGTCTTATGAGGGATCTAAATAACGAGTGAAGTGATACAAAAAAGAAAATCTTTTTTTATTTTGTCAGTCATATTCCTATCCATAAATAAGAAGAGAGCATATGAAAAATCTAACTGATTTTTTCGTTTTTTGGGGTCACAGGCATCCACCGGGAGTTTCGGGTTTAATACCGATATTTTAAGAACAAATCTAATAAATTTAAGCTTGGTGTATTGATCTTTTTTGGAAAGAAAGTGTGTGAGAGTTGTGTATTTCAAGAATAGGTTGAAACCGACTAGCTGTATAATAAAGAAAGGTTCACGATATCAACAAATTACTTCTAAATAAATCAATGTTCTACATAAGAACCATGATTCGTTGGTAAATTGAATTCTCTATTAAGACCGTTTAATAAAACAAAAATTAAAATTTTAGAATTGATGAATTAAATAAAACAACGATGGCATTTGCCCTAAAGCGATATTAATAAAAAATTAAAATTCTTGAATCATAATTCTAACCTTAAGGTAAAATCACAATTCTAAAATTATTTGTTTGATACAATTTCCATTTCATCAAAGATGAAAACTTTAGTTATAAAAGTCTACAATTTTGACCTCGTCAAACACACCTTTAAAGGTTTGATTTTTTTTTTTAAATTTTACGACATTTTAATTATGGTGTAGAAGTTTATGCCAAGAAAAAATGGTGAAAAGTATAACAATATTCTTGATGAGAGAGAAAAAGAAGAAGGGCGAACAAGAACCGGTCCATTAATACAATTAGGATAACACTTCACAGGATTCGAATTGAAGACGTTAGCACACTATGCCATCCAAATCCAACCGGTTGTACTAAGAAGTGAGAGGGAGAAAAGAGATGAAGAAAGAGAGCATATCCTCGCGAGGGGGAGAGCCACTGAGGAATTACCGCGATCTTCAATAAAAAACGAGGGAAAAAAAAACATCGAAGGCAAAAACAAGAGTGTTGGGAAAGCGAGAGGACGAAAAAGAAAAGGAAAAAAAAAAAAAAAAAGGCATCAGCATCTCAATCTCTATCTCTTCTCTGTACCATCCATCAATCCAGCGTCGTCTCCACTCCTCGTTTGTCCGTGCGACCACCTCCTTCCCACATCGACATTCTCCTGCGCGCTTTCTTTTGCCGCATCTCTCTCGCTGTCAACGCCAAGAAAAAAGGAAGAAAATCGTGAAATAGCCGAACGGGAACGTGCCCACATCACCACCACCACGGTTTCTGATCTTTACCGTTGATGTGTAACTACAGTGCAGTTGATCCCTCCTCCTAGTTTCTTGGGTCGTTTTGGATTTTTTTTTTTCGGAGGCTTTCTTGGGATTTCCCGGCTTTTGGCGCCTGGGTTTGGGCGGGGAAAAAGATAAAAAAGATGCGGTGAAAATGGCGGAGGGGCGGCAGAGGAGAAGCGAGAGGATATCTGCCTTGGACACGTGGAGATTCACTGAGTTGACACGAGCCAGCGGCGCCCCCAGGGGGAGGCGGGGGCCCTCCTCGTCCTACTCCTCTCCCGTCCCGCTAGCCACGGTCCGTGGCCGGAAACGAGGTCGAAAGAAGCGGCGGTTGAAGGCGGTCGTGGAGGTCGTCGATTGCTTCCCAAGCAGCAATCGCCAAGCCGGAAGCGGGAGCAACGACGACGACGGCAATGGCAGTGACGAAGATGATCGCCTTCGCTGCCTAGAACAGAAAGAAGGGTGCGGGAAAGAGGAGGTCAAGCACGTAGAAAAGGCGGGCTCTCTCTTCCTCTGCATTTTTGTTTCTTCTTCTTGCTTCCCGTATATATTGTCAACGCAATTATTAGTTTAAAGGAATCTGCCAGTAGTTGGTGGTGTTCGCAATAGTGCAGTCCGTAACTTTTTCGAACATTTCGTATTAACGTCCTTTTGACAATGATGACGATGATTGCCATGGTTGTCCCCTCTTGTCTTACTCATCTTTTGCACGAAATGGCTGCACGGTCGTCGTGGTTTCTGCATGTCAGGTAGTGAAGTGGATGGATATGTTCTGACGCTAATTGGATGTGTTTTCTCTTGTGGTTAGGAGGTCAAATAGAAAACTATGGGGAATGGACTTCCTGGTCTTTTGGGGTCGGTGATTCTTTGAGTCTTTTTCTTGGAGTAATGGCGAGCGACTGACGTTTTATGGAGGATTTCTGTAATGGCGTATGGTGAAAGTGGGATGTTTGTAGTATTGCAAAGGACGATTCGTATTATTGGTGGCGATTTTTGATTTCGAAAGTCAACTAGTTCGACGGCGGTGACTGGAGCTGTCGAATCAGTTTAGGCGGGTGCAAAGAATTTATGACTTAACGTGTGCTTTTAGGGAAAGGATCTTCTGGGAAGTCTTCTTGTTTATGGGTCTATGAGGTGAGAAGTCGCATGTGATAGGTCATCTTTGGGAAAAATATGCGTGCCAAGATTTGTAGTCATCTCAGTAGGTCAGTGATTTTTCTAAGAATGTTGTTTCTTAGTTTGTATGTACGGGTTCTTGGTTTTTTTTCTTTTCAAGATTTTGCACTATCCTGACTCGTGCAATTATTTGAATGATGTCTGCTGTGTGCGTTTTGGCTTATTTCTACCGAACAAGTATACATAGACTGGTAATGGTGTCAGTCTGTCGTCGTACACTGATGGACACCACAGAAAAAGTTTGTCGTTCTTCTTGTGGTCATGTGTCAATAAGCGGGTAGTGGCAATGTGGTTATTATCAATATCATCTGGTGGTTCACTTGGTTTGAGCACTGCAGAAAGATGTTTAAATTGCACTCTTTTCATGCAGCCACCTGTTTACCACCAATAGGCTATCCAATACGCTGTTCTGTGACAATTTCTTCTATAACCATTGCAACATTATGTTTGGTCTTATTCTTTCCTTGTCTATCCTGTCGCGATGACTCATTGGCACCTCTTCTTGACAATTCTTCTGCTTCTTTTTCATCTGAGAAGCCCATGAGTCATATCTTTATATGTTGAATTTGGTCCATAAGCATCCCCACGTTATTAGGAGTAGAGTAATCCCTTTGTAACTGAATAAGACAGTGCAAGTCAAAGTCAGGCATATGAAATGATGCTGAATGCGGTAGGCTTCTAGTTAGGTTAAAATGTCTCAATTAAGCTACTTATAAGTGCATAGATGGCAAAGCACCAGGCATGCTGCCTCCATGTGTGCAGGCTCATTGACTCTATTCTTGCAGGACGAATTTCTGTTTGTGTCCACCTGTAAAGTGTAAACGGGATCCTAATTAGTTTGGCATGGCTATGCGGGGGATATTCTGACCCATATATGTAGGTTGTGAATTTGTGAGGGAAAATTGTCTTCCACAATAGAACGCTTCTACTTGGGTTAACAATTTTCATGTATTCGTTTTACTCTGCTAGCATTTTGATGTATGGTAAAACTTCTTGCTTCCTGTTTCATCCTTAGTTTAAACTCGAATTGAACTTTTCAGTGGAGCAAGATGAAAGCTGTCATTCTTTGTGATGCTTTTGATCTATTTTTTCATCATGCTATCTCTATTTGGTGCATTAACTGCCCAGTTTCTTGCCGGATGTTTTCCTCTAAGGTTTTCACTTCTCTTTGCAGGAAGCACAAGCTTTAAATCAAGATGATGATTTGGGTGGTACTGGTTAGTTCATTTCCTGAATGGTTACAGCCTTTCACATACTTAGCAAAAAATTTAAGTTTTTAAGTTCAAGACCTCTTGAAAGGGTTCAGTTGACTGAGTTGAGCATTTTCTATTACAGACCGACAACCAAGGTGCTCATCAGTGCCTTGGATTCCTGATAATAGAACACTTGAGCTTATCCTTGATATATTGCAGAAGTAAGTAGTAATCGAGTTTTTATTTAGTTATTGCTTCTGAGAATTCTCATGCTTTTATGTAACACAGATATATATTTAAGATAGGTCTGCATCTCCATTCTGCATTTTCTACTTCAATCACTTGCCTTAATTTTAGTCTTTGACTATGTATTTCATGTCAGGAAAGATATACATGAAATATTTGCTGAACCAGTTGACGCTGAGGAGGTGAGTATCCAAAATAGATTGAGAGGTCGGTAATCTTAATTATCTCATTGTTATTTGGTAATATTTATTCTGGCAGGTGGAAGGATACTATGAAATAATTAAAGAACCAATGGATTTTGCAACTATGAGGGCAAAACTCCAGGAAGGAATGTATGCAACTTTGGAGCAATTTGAGGTTCTCATCATTTTTCCCGTACTCTGTACATCTCTACATCTCAGTCTGTGTTTTCTTATTTGACTCATGAAAATATGCTAATTGTAAAGATTGTTGACCTATAAATACTATTTGTTGGAGGGAGCATAGTCTGCATTCTACTTGCACATCTGGTTCATGTAGAATAATTAGTACACATTTATAGGTGTCCAAGATTTGAACCACTTGAAGTTTATAGTTTATTTCTATTTCCCTACACATATCTTTCACATGCTGTTCAGCCGGTTTTCTCTGACCGACTTTAGCCTTCTTTCTTGATTGAGTGTTCTTTTTGTTGAGCACTAAAGGCCTCTTTTATCTTATGCTTCAAATTTTCCAAATTCAAGTCTGAGTCAATCAATGGATGTAGAATAGCTGATCCTTAATTTCTCAACTGCAGAGGGATGTTTTTCTGATATTCAGCAACGCCATGAACTTCAATTCCACAAGTACCATATACTACAGACAGGTTAGGTTCTATCACTGCTGATCTTGGCTTCAGAATATTGTGTTGAGGACTTCTGCATTTTTTATTGAAGTAGCTAGTCAATGAAAAGATACTAGCTGCTTTTTAATTGAATAGAAGACTGCTGGATTTTCTAGGCTCGTGCTATCCAAGAATTAGCAAAGAAGACCTTACATAGGCTGAAAACTGATCCTGAGAACTTTGTATTGGATCATGTTACAAGAAAAACCAAATTCGGTGACAACTTAAAGGAGGCTTCAAGAGTTGCTGGAAATGCAAAGGGCCAAGTTGAATCTAGAAGCTCAGATGGCTCAGCATCCACTAATAAAAGACAGAGGAATTCTGTTCCTGATGTCACAAACGAGAAACCTGGTTTGATTTCAGGAAGAAACCACCAACGCACTTTCGTAGTTCATGGTTCAAGTCCTCCAGCTGATTGTAAAAGAGATCGGGATGAAGGTGTTTTAGGTGAGGATATGAAACTTCTGAAGAATGTTTACCAGATTACATCTCTTGAAGTAGTCTGGTGAAGGCAAAGGCATTGGAAGGTCCGCCGTCCTAATGGCGGAGCCCTCATCAATACTTCTTGATCTTTCTTCAGAAATTTATTTGATGAATTTGCGTGTGTTCATCATCATTGTTCTTTCAGTAACTATTTTTCGATTTACTAGGATGTCTAAAGAATGGTTGGAGACCTTTCTCTGAGGAAGAACGCCGTTCAACATATAAATCTTCAAACCCTTCTTCCTGCGGAAGTGATCAAATGCTTTCACCTCTATGTGGAGGCTTGAGGGAACTTGCTTATGTGAGTGTTCTATTTGACTAAAAGTAGAAGTGGATTTTGTCCCTTTTGTGGATGTTCTTTTCTAATAATTAGTTGTGGATATTTCTCTAATTCTGTAAGCATATTAAACTATGACTAAGAAGAATGGGGGGATATTAAAATGACTACATATGTCAAAAGCAGAAAGAAGGGCAAAAGCAGAATAACCTGATAGGTAGGCCTATTTTAGCCTTGGCTTGCTGTGTTCAGTGATTGCTTCTCAATTTCTTTCCTCTAATCTCATGGCAAATGACTTCATTTATATTGATACCTGTTAAAAAAAACTATATGTGTGCCTATTTATTTAGATATTTATATCATATAAAATAGTTCATAAAGCTCTTAATCAGCGTGAGTTAATTTTATTCAACTAGCTGAGCCTTAAACAGTTTCCTAGTATTGGTCCATGACAAGAATTGTAGTCTGAGCTTTAACTTTTCATGGCTAGCTTGCCCTGTGCTTCTGTTTACATCATAAACGGTGAGCCTAGGAAACAGAATGTGTTTGGATTTCTCATGTATTTTAAAGAACCTGCAGTTCATATCGTTTGGATTCTTGCATATTCGTTCACTTCAGCCCTACAGGAGGTCTGCTTGTTTCTTTTTGACTAATTCAAAATGAAAACCTTAAACCTAGGTTTTACTTGTCCTAATTTGTGGTGGTTGAGCTTGCTGCTCCACACCTATTGCATGTTTGTTTCCTTGAATTATATATCGGGCTTAAATTTTGAAATTGCTGCTCCCTGGTACTGATATTTTGCTTGAGATATGTATTTTGAGTTTTTTATGCATGCATACTGGTGTTATGAAATCAATTTCATCAACATGGTCTGTCAAAGCTTGTTTCCAAGCGATTTCTATTTTGGTTGTCTGAGCGATTCATTAAATATTTTGTTTAATAAGAAAACCATTTCATGTCAAATATCTGTTCTCAAAGGTGTTAAGGCTCTCTTTTTCCTTTTCTTCTTCTCTCCCTCACTGAAAAAAATATTTGCAGGTGGTCTCTGCATTTTCAAGTTATTTCTGGAATATCTGAAATTTTTATGCCAACTGAAATGCTAGTGAACAGTATTTTAAGTTGGTTTATTTATTAAAAAAAATTCAGGTTAACCAAGGGGATTTTGGGTATGTGGAAAGTCTTGCCCATTTCGCTGCCAAACTAGGACCTACTGCACTAATGGTGGCTCAACGCAAAATAGAGAGGTGCAAGCTGGTGGAAGCAGCAAATGCCTTCGTTTCCTCTCCAGCAGCAACAGGATTGAAAGTTTCATGGGGTAATACGAGGAATACTTGTACTACATCAATCAGTGATTCTGCTACTGCCATGAACATCACTGCTGATAAGGCTCCATGGGGTCGACCTGGTTCCGCTGCCCATGCTAGTGTAGTTGGATTACCAGACTCACATATTGCTGTTGATAGACCATTGTCCTTGCATTCAACAACTCAGCCTGATTCTAGTCGCTTGGTGGCATCTCGATCTGAACGGCCTCCATTTGTTAATCAATCAAAGCTTCTTGAGATTGTATCGGGAAATGGTAATGCTTGTGTTTCTGGAAATGAGGGAGCTGATAGAGATGCAAGATGCCTGGCGTATTGCCATGACAAGGCTCCTGCACGGTCTGTACTGGCCAACTGCAGTTCAAGGACAACGTTGGCTGGAGGACCAAGTCAAGTGTTCAGCTCAACAAGGAATGGTTTATGGCCTCAGTCGCAGCCTCCATCTCTTTCTCAGGAGTATAAGCAGCCTGCGGTCATTGACATGTCTTTTGTTCAGGCTCGCTTGGGTGGTCTGAGTTCATGCCCTGATCAGCAGTGGCGAGGGCCTAAACCGTTGGAGCTTCATGTTGAGATGCCAGCGCCAAACACAGCTGATGCGTGGAAACTGGCTCCGAGACTAAGAAACCAAGCTGGGCCGCCATTACAACCCAGTTCAGATAGTCATCAGCCGGACTTGGCACTTCAACTTTGATCATCATTTCCTTCTGCAGAATATTGTCTTCATTCTCTTCCAGTGTACAGTTAAGCATATTTTAAAGCTGAAATTTCACCGCCTCCTCCCTCAACTGACCAAGACAAACAGTTCTCCTTTAGACGACGTAAGTCCAAGTTACATTCCGGCCAATCCAATCGAGCGTACATCTGGGTGCGCATATATAACAGAGAGAGAAAGAGAGAGAGAGAGAGAGTTCTAAAATGAGGGTATTTTCAATTTTCAAGTCGCTTTTCCACCTCAGAACTCAGAGGACGGTCATGAGAAAAATAGTAAGTGAAAGACAAAAATTGAGGGGGGAAGAAGGAAAAGGAAGTTTGGCGTTCTTGATTATTGAATTAGTTCATCACCAACGGTTGCGGCGAGGAACAAACCTGATCTATGACCTTGCCAGTTGGCAGGTTAGGCATCAGTTAAGCAAATAGCTTATGAGGATGAAGTATATAAGCAACAAACGCAGATATACTGTGATGCAAACCTATTGGTGCAGTTTCCTTGAGAAAATTCTAAATTAATAAAAAATTGTTATTATAGATTAAAACCATGATTATAATGGTCGAGAGACAACTTTGATGCATCTTAGCTGCAAATATTGCTGTTTTTTTTAAAACCATCCTGCTCATTCAGAAAATACAGTAATAATTTTTCTTTTCTGAACTTACGTAAGCATGATAAAAAACACTTGTTGCTGTTTACTTTAAATTGGTACACGCAAGAGTTCATATGCAGGAGTGTTTCATCCTATCCTCTGGCTGAAAGTGGAAGCCCTCATCCTTCCTTTATCTTACTTGACATGGAAATCACTGTCACTGATGTGAGGTTAGGGTAAAAAATAGGTACTAATTTATAAAACCATTCCAATGAAGTGGTATTTTGCATATATTCCATAAGCCATGGACTATTCTGCAAGAATGCCATGTTCTTTTTTGGCGGGATCCAACCCGTTTGGCTCTTTCCGCCGCTCGCACGCTTATATAAGGCCCGGCGTTTTCCCTCCATCTCTGTTCATATTTTTCAGACGCGTCTGTTCTCTTTCGAGTTGGTTCCTTCTCTCCGTCTCAAAGTCGAGGAGGAGTTTGGGTCGACTCGCAGGCAATGGATGTCCGACCGCAACGAAGAAATGGAGTCAGTCGGCAAGAGGAAGTTTGAATTCTCGCGATCGTCCAAACGGGGTCTATGAAGGATGGAACCTCAGCGACGTCTCTAGCTCAAGTGGTGGGTTTTTGTGATTCCGGGGGACGATAGGCGAGTTCACCGTTTTAATCCTTTCGATCTATCGCCTCTTAGTATTTTTTGTTCTTTCTTTCGTCCTTAATTGTTATGTTTTTTATGTTCCTTCGATTTTGTCTCGGTTTTCACGTGCTTTCTTGTGTGGATCAGAAGATGATTCTCCAGATCTCTGTTTCTTGCTTTCCGTATTCTGGTTCGTCGACTTTGTTCTTTTGGTCATAATCTTCACGACTGATACTCTTAATCGTCGACGATTGGACATAGGCAATGGGACGAGGCAAGGGATAAATTGGAAACAGAATCGTCTTCCTAATTGTAGAAAGCTTGTCGATGTCTGAGCTTATCATGGAGGGTTGATTGGAAACAAAATCGTTTTTGTTCGGTATCGTTTCTCAGACCTTCTCTCTCTCTCCATTTTCAGTGTCTTTTATTCATTCCACGATACATTTTCAGTCCGGCTCATTGTTCATTTTGTTGCCTTCTTTTTTTCGGATGCAATTGCTCAAGTTTTATTTCCATTCTTTCGCAGTTTCCCCGATTTTGTAAGTTAAGACAACAGGAGGACCAAGGAGCTCTCTCTAATCACTCCTTATGAAGCGGGATAATCTCCTTAAAAATTTCATAAATTATAATAATTAAATAAAAATAAGATCATTCTAGTCGAGATGATTTACAGAACTAAAAGGACTTTTGGGAAAAGATACTCTAGATCTGATAGATAATATTTATATCCAAAACGCTTTTTAAAATTAACAAATCCAAGAACTTGTTAACACTAACAGCCCATAATAAATTTGTTCATTGTATATAAGAAAGGAGATTCATTTGTGAAAAAGGCATTACAAAATGTTACAACTCTCGCGCCTTAACTGCGCCTTTTACAATTTGGATGGAGTAATTTTAAATTTTAACAATTTCTACCTTATACAGGCCGTATTTCCCTCGAAGGCTCTAACAAGGAGGGGATGCAATATATACTCTAGAGAGTCTTGGAGGAACTCCCGGGTTGTCGGAAGCACGTTTAATTTGGAGGTAACGATCGGGCGGAGCCAAAAAACCAAATTTACCAGGCGACCGAATCAGAAGGAAAAATAAAAAGGACTTTTCAAAGCCTTCGACCTTCGTTCCGCTGCTCTTGCTCCTGTCTTTCTTGTTGTCTCTGGCGCTCTTCCATGGAAGCTCTCATCTGCAGAGAACTTGGCGATCCTACCCTCCCAATCTCTGATTCCTCTCCTCTTCGCCTCTCTAGCGACCACCCGATTCCCGAACTCTCCTCCCCAACCTCCGTTAGGATAAGGGTGAGGGCGACAAGCCTCAACTACGCCAATTACCTCCAGATTTTGGGTAAATACCAAGAGAAGTTCCCGCTTCCCTTCATCCCTGGTTCTGATTACTCCGGTGTCGTCGAGTCCGTCGGTTCCGGCGTCCGAAAGTTCAAAGTCGGCGATCGTGTCTGCTCGTTAGCTCTCGTGGGCAGTTTCGCGGCGCTCATCGTCGCTGAAGAGCGAGATCTGTGAGTAATTCATTTCCGAAGTAGCGTCTTTTTTCCTCCTCGGTTTATCGTGGGATTTTTTGTTTTCTTTGGAATCTGTTACAGGTTTTATATACTTGTTTTCCTGCTGAGCATTCGTGGGGTTATGCCATTGGTAGTAACTAGCAGAGAAGAATGGCCTTCTGTGAAGGAATTTTGCCTCAGTTTGTGGCCAGATATTCGGCCTAAGTCTCTTCAAATGAGCGTTTAGTTTTCGTCTTCTCATTCCCGTGAGACAAGTTTATGTGTTTTATTAGTTCACAAGTGAACGCGGATGTTCTTCAAATTTCAAAGGCGTGAACGTGAAGAAGTTATTTTTAACACTTCAGTGAATCTGAAGAGTCAGGTTTAAAATTCCCCCTCATTTGTCTGCATTACGTCAAAAATGATTACTTTAATAAATCAAAATTTGACCAGGTCCATCATGGTTTTGGTGTAGCTGGCTATTGACCCCTATTTGCGATTCTCTGCTTGTCTCCATCCTTCTTACTTCTAATGATGGACCCTCAAGTTTCTCTTTCGGCGATGACCAACTGACAACGTTTTTCTGCTATGGGTTCTGTTCGTAACTAGAGTCCCACGTCCTCCACTTTCCCAAGGTCTACTTTGGTTCCAAAAGTTCCGTTCGGGACACTGAGGAACATGTTTAGTTCGCTGTTCCTGCAACTGGACGTTCTCCTCGCCGCTAACAAACATAATTTGAGGAGCAGGGCCAACGTTCTTCGAGTTACAAGATCTGTCCGTTCTCCAGCATTCCACCCCTTACCATGAAACACTGGAGGATGTTCAATTTGGAATGTCGTGGTGGTAAGTTCTGCCTGTTCTGCGTCTGTTGTTTGCTTCCATTTTGATGGAACGGAATTACAGTGACTTGTTCTAGGATTCTAGCGCTGGAACAAAGAATAGAACATAGTCGGAGAACTTTTATCAAACCATAAAGCGCAGGATGTTTAGCGTGTTCTAGAAATTTACTAATATAGGAATTGAGGGGAACTACTGTCCTCATTGCTAAAACTTGTCCTTTTTTTTTGCATGATTTGGTACGGATTTGACATGTAGGAGCCATTCTTTGTCGTCCCACTCCATTTTCACTATGAACATGTGTCAGGTCAGGATTCATTGACGAGTTTCTCTGAATGATTGTCCCATATTCAACGTTCTTTCGTCTTTCTAGTCATATTCTAGGATTGGGCATCCTGTTCTCTTATTCATAGCACACATAAAATAAATTATTAAAATTAAAACGTTGAAAAAGTGAAACCTGTTTGTGGCATAAGATTTTAATAAGCATTTCTTCTAGTGCCGTAGATAATGTCTTCTAGTTCTCATGTCTCATGCCCTTGGATTTTCTGTGGCGCAGCTACATCATGTCTCTGATGACCTTGCTTAGCTTTTGTTCAATCACGGAAGTGATTGAACTTTTCTTGTTCCTGAATCAGGACAGCTTGAAGTCCAAAGAGATTTTTTTTAGGAGGACGTCATCGTTCTAATGCAATCTTGTTGGATATTGTAAAGGTATTTGGTTCCTGATGGTTGTGATCTAGTTGCTGCAAGTGCACTTCCTGTTGCGTTTGGTACTTCACATGTGGCACTTGTTCATAGAGCCAACCTTACCGCAGGTCAGGTATTGGTTTTCTATCCTTCTACCTCCATTTATGGATAGAAATTTGGTTTATTGTTTCTGGTGAATTAGTTTCAAAATTAAAGTAAGTCCCAGACATAAGTTGACAAGAATGCCAGCGATTTGAGTATAAATATGAAATAGGAAAGACCAACAATGATGTTCTCTTTTACTTGTATAGGATGTCTGGAAAAATGTAAGACATGCCCTTCAAGCAACAGAATCTTGAAGGATCATGAAGAATCTCTTTGCTAGTTCATTGTGCATATTACTTCCAAATAATACTTAGGTGATTACTTACTGGAGTCTGGAGGGAATAATTTGGGTGACTATTAAGTATTAAAGTTTTAAACTATAAACGCATATTAGGTCTCTTTGGTATGCTAAAGCAGAATGCACTATCACTGTATGAAAGTGTAATAGATTTTCTCTTGAGAAAGGATGTTGTACATCTTGGACTTAAAGAATTGTATGATGGATTATGCTTATTAGATTCTCATTCTAGGTGCGTACTGCTTTCTCCCTAGGTAAGATATTCTCTGTATCGGGAAACAACTCACAATGCGAGCCATTCACATTTATGTGCATGCTCACTTTTTTGGAGAAAGAAGGGTCGAATTTGATCAATGGATTGTTAGTGTCCCACTATCTTAACTAAGGATGTTATTCCAAGATATATAGGTGCCAGCCACACAGACCAATGGTCACACGCAGAGGCACACATGGGTCATTCATCTTCACTGTCCATTGACCGACAATTTTCCTTTTATTTAGCAAAATTATTGTAGTTTTCTTGGATTCAAAAAGTGATATCGTACCAAAACAAACAACGCCAATGTGAGAAACCTTCTAGATGTTAGCTGAACATTATGGTTTAGACTTCTTGTAACATGGCATGACTTGTAGCATTATATCTATCTAGGATTCTCCATACATTGATCAGTGATATTCTAAACATGATATTGTCCATATTTTAGTATGTTAAATTCCCTTTGTTGTAGGTTCTCTGTTCTTGGAAAAATTTAGTCTAGAGACTAAATAAGTACAAGGAAATTAAACTGAATGAGTACAGAGAAAATCTGAATAAAAGCTCAAGCTGAAGCAAACTTACATATATGAATACACAACAATTAAATGGCTAGAATAAAGATGACACTTCCAATAGTGAAATTCCTTTTTCTGGTCTGTTCATCTGAAGACAACCAAGAGTAATCTGATGATGAGATGGCTTACAAATTGAATGAAGGCTAAGGACACATCGATGCTATATGCAGAGGTCAGGGTGATGACAAGTGCATGGCTGCAAGGTCTAAAAGAGAATTGCTTAATTATGCATCAAATTTTCATAGGCATTCCTTCCCCCCCACACCTCCCCCTCTTCTCCACACCCCCTGCCCCCCACCAAAACCCCCTTTCCTTCCTGCTTTGTTCCCTGATATGATGTAAAAGTTATCAACATCGTTCAGAAAGTGATTGCTTAGTTCAGGCATAGAATTTTTCTTTTCAACCATATCTGCTTATACAGAAATATAATAGAAATTTCTTAAGAAAGACTGTTTATCTGTATTTTCAGCCATATCCATGTGACATTGCTTAATATCATGATATCATATATACGGAAGGATGTCTACAGGTACACTGGCTGAGAGTTTTCCTTGGCATGGAACTGGGGAAACTCTTACACCCAATTAGATGGCACCACAGTTACAAGTATCTTCAATATTTTGAAATATCATTGTATTGTGACTATTTTGAAATTTTCAGAAGGAAATCTTTTTCTTTTATATTCTTAAGCATTCAATTTGTTTCCTTTTTGTTTTTTATATTTTCAAAAGCTTTTCCTGCTTTTACTGTTTACTTTTGAAAGAAAAATTTTAGAAAAATGTTATTTTTTATTGTTCTTCATATTTTCAAGTTTTAACAATTTCAAGATTATCCCAATACTGTCCTAAGAAAATTACATTTCATGAAAACTAAGAAACGAGAAAATCATTGCAGATAATGACAATGGTGACAATGCACGACATTAGAACCATGTCAGGAATGACAATGCACTACATTAGAACCATGTCAGGAACTATGTAACACAAACACTTCTGAAAGGTAAAAGTACCCGTGTCAATGCAACACCAAATGATGCTGGTACTGGACGTAGCTTGGACATGACAGACTTAATTTTTTGTAATTTTTAATATATTTTTCTATTTTTTATATTTTTAAATTCTATTTTAGTATCTTTTGTGCAGTAATATATATTTTATAAATATAAACAATGAAATTATGAATTTATGTGTTTATTTGCTTACAATATGATTATATATGTACATGCATACATGTATGCATACATACATGCATACATGTATGATTATGTCCCCGTACCCAAGTTTTTTAAAAGTACCTTGCACCACCTGTACCTGTATTGCACCCATATCCGTACCCATGTGACATAGGCCGTAAAATTTTTTTTGGCCTCCAAAGATTATTTGAAACCAATTTTAATGCTAAAACCTGGTTTTCAACATTTTTAACTTATAGCATCATCCAAACTTGCCATTAATGGAAAAAGCAATTCCATATTTGATGCTCTCTCTGTAATTATCGGCTGGTGGTCCCCAACATGCCCCCTAGCAACTTTGATTCTAGCCTGCAAAAGGCTAGGAACCAGGACAATCAATCACTTAACAACCTCCTTTTTAAGTCCCCCAAGATTTTTCAGTCTTAAATACAAGACTAAACTTTTGGGTAGTACACTCTCTCTCTTCTTTTTTCTTTGATATATTTTTAATGGAGATCTTAGAAAATGACTAGTCTCCTCTTTCTTGTTTTTGACAATTGCTGCTTCTGCCATTTTAAGAATTCAATACTAGGTTATCCAATGTGTGCATGTCGACAAGAAAGGTACCTCTGTATCTTTGTACCTTTTGTTTCTAGACTGCACATAATTTTTTAGATAGTAGCCCTTTAGTCGATATATATTTGCCAAATTCTCGCTTATGCATATTCTAGGGTCTTAATTTAGAATGTACATCTCTGATCCCTTTGTGTCTTGCGTCTAGCTGAAGCTTTTTTCTGTTCCAACAAATCTTCAACGATAATCCGAAAGGCCACTAACTCTATTTTCTGAGTCTTTGAGTATGATAGATTTATTCTGTTAACATGTATTTACAGGTTTTACTTGTCCTTGGTGCTGCTGGTGGTGTGGGTCTGTCAGCTGTTCAGATAGGAAAGGTCTGTGGGGCTACCGTCATTGCAGTAGCAAGGTACTTTAGTGCAATTGAATTTCCTATGTTGGTTAATCATCAAACTTTTTCAGTTGACATACTGTTACTTGAGACATTGTTGATTTTGGGAACTTCCCTTTTATGCCTGAGTTATGTCCTTTGACTATTTACTAGCAGAGAAATGACACAAATATCTGCATTCTGTGGTTCAGAGGGCCCGACAAGGTGCAGTTTCTCAAGAGATTGGGTGCTGATCATGTCATAGACACTAATAGTGAGAGCATAATAGAAAGTGCGAGAAGATTCCTGAAGGGTAGAAGACTTAAAGGCATTGATGTTCTGTATGATCCTGTTGGTGGCAAACCTCTGAAAGAAAGCTTGAAGCTTTTGAACTGGGGAGCAAAAATTTTGGTTATTGGATTTGCCAGTGGGGAAGTACCTGTGATCCCAGCGAATATTGCACTTGTCAAGGTAGATTTAATATCATCTCCTGCTGGTACATTAGAATTTTCTGAATTTGGGTCTGAGGACATACTGGCAGACTTAATTTTCCCTGATAGAAGTGATTTCGTTTCTTGCTTATTCTTGGTTCGTTTAGTGCATCCAAGTCCCACAAGTAACCTATCATGACCTATGTCACATGGGTACAGGTGCGGGTACATGTGTGAACAAAATTCAAAATCACGGGTATGGCTGGTCGTACATATAATATATACAAAGTATACATATATACACACACATATATACATACACAATATGGAAAAATACATTCATTAAGATTGCAATCCAATGCAATGCATATAATTATATTGTAGTGTATTGAATATATAAATTCTATGTTGTATATTGAACATATAATTACAGGTACAGCAATACATGGGTGCGCCTGTGCACCTGAAGTGTCGGAGGTGTGTCCATACCCACACCCGTGTCCAGGCGAGTCGACACTGACACTTCAGGTGCACAGGCGCACGCGTGTATCGGAGATGATGACCAACTTATCAGACCTAGTCTGGGTGAGCTACGACCAGTTTATCATTGTGAACTTGTCCTTATCAAGCTTAGATGTGTCATTTCTTCTTCAGATCAATCTTCATTTGGAGCAAAATTCATGACTGAGGCTCTGGTAGAGAGTTGGTGTCTTCTGAGCTATCTGCATTAGTTGCAGATTGCATGGACTGTTGTTTTAAGCTGCCGTTTGCATGGTGCCGTGCTGAACTAGGCTCTTGAATTTCATAAAAGAGCTCACAGATGACTGACAATTTCCTATGCAGAACTGGACAATACATGGGCTGTACTGGGGAAGCTATAACATTCATCAACCAGGAGTTCTCAGAGAATCCCTCTATGAGCTGCTTTCTTGGCTTGCTAAGGGCATGATAGGGGTGCACATTTCTCATAGTTTTCGACTTTCAGAGGTTGGTTTTTATCTTACACTTGCTGTTTCCTCAAACTAAGAGTGCTTTCCCATATATGCTTTTGTGATCTTTCTTTAATTCATGATCTCTGTTGTCGTGCTACATTATTCTCACCTTTAAGCATGCCCCAAATAACGTTTATTTGAAGTTAGAATATGAATAAGTAGCAAGTCAGCTCAGCTTTGAATGATTTTATTTTGGCAGGCCAATCTTGCATTTTCTGCCATCAAAGAGAGGAAAGCGATCGGAAAGGTCATAATCAAGTTCGATGATGTGACCACCATGAAATCCAGACTTTGATGCCTAAAGTAAATCCACACCAAGCATCAGGAGGCAAGTTTGTTATCTTTTGATATTAGTCAAATAATGATGTACTCTTAAGACTGGATAAGTCTCCTGGTTGTTTCGCGACAGTAAAAGCTCAAATTACAAGAATTTATTTCCGACCTCATGACTTAGAAATATAATCATGAAACCCTGGGTTATGGCAAGTTATAGAATCCATCGATAGTATATGATGCACAAATCTACTTGAATCATCATAAAACTTGACGTGGTACAGGCATAGATTTTGGGGCTTCTGAAATTGATCGAACTGGCTAGAATTTACTGGTTCTAGTTGCCCTCTATTTTTCTGAGACGTTCTTTTTTCTGTTGCCTACCCATATCGCTCACTACAGGCTGCAGAACCATTTCTCTCCTGTCATTGGACATTCTCCTCTCTCTTTCTCTCGTGTGCTTGTAGGTTTCCTCACGGCTTTGCTTTTTGAGAGTTGATCGAATATTGACTCTTCAAGTATGCACAAATAATGCCATTTAGCATAGTATCTGTTGTGAGGTCGCATCAAGGATCTTGATATTGCAGTGCAAAACCTTGAACGACAGGGTGAAGTACCCTGCCATGGCGAGGGATCATCGAGGTCCTCAGCATGAGCGAGCCCTTTGATTGTGCAGGCAAGTACAAGATTATGTGGGTTTTTTTTTATGAATTTGAGCCTTTTGCTTATTTTACTTTAGTTATTTTCTTGACTAGAGCATCTCTTATCATCTGCCAAATTCATATTTAAAAAGAATATAAAGTTTAGACCCTTCAATTAACGACTTGGAGGCGTCTAGCCATTTTTATACATATTCAGATTTTATTATAACTAATTTGGCTACTCTTAAGTATGCGGGCAGCCAACTATCAGACCAAACTAAATCTTGTAAGTCTAAATCCAGGCGGATTGTCGTAATCTGTTTCAGATTTAGGTTGCTTGCTGTATCAATGTTTTGTGAGGTTTAGATCACGTCTTCATTCTTTTCCCCTCTTGAACGCGTCTAAGGGAAACGCGGACCTGAACCCTCGTAGGAGCAGAGGTAAAAAACCACTTTGGATTGCATTTTTTCGACTTCTGGGGATATACCTTACTTCACATTGAACAAAGGCATTGACGCCCATAGGGATCAAACTTGTTTGAGGCTTTCACTATGCCGACCCCTTTGCGTCTCGTCTTCCTTCTTTTTAAGTGTGATTTAAGCTTTAAAGATGCAAATCTTTCTTAGACCGATCTACCATCGTGTATTTCTTTACCCAGATTCAAATTAGTTCTGTTCAGAAAGGTAGTGGGTTGGACTAAGGAACTTCAATTGCAGAAATTGGAGTTCGTTTTTCAAGTTGGCCTCTTTCGGCATCACCTGGTACTCCACCAACACTGAAATTGCTGAATAGGAAAAAGGTTCATAAGGTGCGTTTGATGAGTGGAGAACGTTCGAGGAAGAACATCCGAAACATTTTCTCCCATCTTTTCTGTTCACCAATGTGGTAGATTGGCCCATATATACCGTTTGTCTATCAGCCCACATCACCTGATTTTCCTATTTTTTGAATTTAAAATAAAAAATTAAAATTATTTAAACTGACTTTACAAATAAAACATACAAAAAATATAAGCTTGTACCACATTAGCAAAGGACTGATACAATATGTATTGCTTGATATGCGCCTATACATATCGACTTTTACACTACCGCCGAAATCCTTTACCGTGTTTTTTATGGGGAGTATTTGTCTTAAAAAAGTTCACACCCTTCAGAAACTCTTTACAAGATCTGATGAAAAATGGTGTGCTCTACGTCTTCCGCAACGAAGACGTAGAAACTGTTTCTGGGTATAGCAAGCATAATGAATCAGTATGTTACATTTCAAATTGGTATAAAAAGCTTTTAATCTTCCTTGCTCAGGCAGGTGATACACTAGAGGTGAAAGCGACTGCCCCTTCCTTCCATCTCCAAGGTCGAAGGCTGTTTCAAGACTTTGGTCCTATGGTACACTTTTTTAACTTGAGTGCCTTGCATACCGCTCTTTACCGTTCAAAGAAATAACATTCATGGGAATCAAACTGTTGATACGTCATTTGCATGACCCTCAAGTCGACCAGCCATATACTACACCCCTTGAGGCCAGGGGCGGAGGGAGGGGTGGCCGCCCAGGCCATGGCTCGGGTGAACGCAGGGAAAAAAAAATGTATATTGAAAAAATCAATTTTTTTTTAGTTTGGCCCGACCCGTCGTTCCTCTTGGCCCTACCCGTCGCTCCTCTTAGCCCTACTCGCTCCTTTTGGCCCGACCTGCAGATTGTTTGGCCCGCCCCTGAAAAAAATCCTGGCTCTTCTCCTGCTTGAAGCCTTCACATTCCTTCACCAAAGAAGCAAATCGCAGGAAATAATTCCAGTAAAAATAGCACCAATGGACGAACATATCAATCTCCACCCTTAAGCAAGAACCCAACAACTCTGGCGAGTCTGCCAGCTCGGGTATGCCATCATGTTCCTGTAATTGCAACACCCACATCCGGCTCGTAACCATGTTCCCGCAACATCCCCATTAATACATGCAAAAGTTCGTAGATCTGATCAGATCCAGGATTTGCACGAAGACCAGTAATAAAAGCATGCACCCCATGATCGAGTTCAATCCAACTACAGCCAGGCATTTTCTTCACTCCTCGACTCTTCATCTCCCTCCGGACTTCACTCACTTCTTCATAGCGGCCTGCGTCACTGTAGATGTTGGATAGCAACACATAGTTCCCACAGTGCTCAGGGTCGAGCTCTAACAGACGGCGAGCAGCCACCTCTCCCAAAGTTGTTTCCCCGTGCAGTCTACATGCACCAAGAAATGCCCTCCAAACCACCGGATTGGGCTCAATATGCATGTCTTGCAGGATAGAGTAAGCCTCATGCAAGCGGCCAGCACGACCAAGCATGTCAACTGTGCAGGCGTAGTGCTCCACTGTTGGCACCACTCCATGCTTAGACTGCATCTGCCTGTACAACTCAACGCCACAATCAAAGAAACCAGCATGGCTACATGCAGATAACACACCAACGAAAGTGATCTCATCCGGCATCATGCCAGCCATCTGCATTCCCTCAAACATTTCCAGCGCTTCCTTGACATAACCATGCATGCCATACCCAGTGATCATGATGTTCCAAGATACCAGATCCTTTTCAGGGATGTTATCGAATACTAACTGTGCATCTCTCAAGCTCCCACATTTCACATACATGTCCATGATAGCATTCTGGGCAAAGACATCATCCCTCCCCATGGCATTCATCATGGTATAGCCATGAATCTCCCGTCCGTGTTTGAGTGCTGCTAAATGAGCACAGCTTGGCAAGACTGCAGTAATCGTAACAGCATCTGGTCTAAAGCCACTTGCCCTCATCTCATCAAACAGGAGCAGAGTCTCATCATGATAGACAGACTGTGAATAACAAGAAATAATGGAGTTCCACGAAACCATATCTCTCTGCGGCATTTCATCAAACACTTGCCTAGCCTCTTCCAAGCTCTTGCATTTCCCATACATATCTATCAAGGAGTTGCATACCACAACATCGTCATGGAATCTATGGTCCCTAACATAACTATGAATCTTTCTGCCTCTTTCAACGTCCCCCATTGCTGCTAAGACTGACAGAATCCCGGTGGCCGTATACTTGCTGAGTTCGATTCCTTCTTCTTCCATCAGCCGAAACACCTCCAAAGCTTCAACATATCTACCACTTTGCGCATACCCGCTAATCATCGAGTTCCACAATACAACGTCTCGCTCAGTCATTTTATCAAACAGTTGGCGTGCATCATCTGGGGCATCAAATTTCAAGTAGAAATTGATCAGGGAAGCAGAAATGAAAGCATCCAAATGCAACCCTCCCTTAAACAGGCCAGCATGGACTTTCTTGCCTTCCCAAGAGTCCTGCAGATTGGTACAAGCCTTAAGCACGCATGGGTAGGTGAACTTGTCTCCACGTACATGGCTGGCTTTCATCTCGTGATAGAAACCAACTGCATCAGAGAAGTAATGGCCGTGAACGAGGCCAGCAATGAGGGCGTTCCATGCGAACACATTTGGTTCAATTGTGTGACGGAAAACCTTAACAGCTTCCCATGGCTGGTGGCACTTCGAGTACATATTGATAAGGCTGGTGACCAAGAAAGGGATCTGCTGTAAGCCGTTGATGATAATCCATGAGTGAGCCTGCTGTCCACGGTTGACAGCTTCGTTGAAGGCACACGATTGAAGAAGAGAGACGCATCTGCTGACATTGCTATTGGGTGGTTGTGAGACTAAAGATCTCAGAATGGTGGAACTCATCCAGAGATCAGTCGCATCTTTGAGCGCCGAAGGCAGGAGGGCTTAATATGGAGTGGCCTTGGAAGAGAATATAGGCAATTGATTTGCTGCTTACTCATGTTACTTGTCACATCGTCGTATCCGCATCTCAGACGGCGATACCCGAACGCTCCAAGTGCTCTTTTATCACAGCAGACGGTGGGGTAAACGGTTGGGGTTGGGATAAATACGCCAGGGATGGTTCCGGCGAGAAACGGACGAAAGCTCTAGCTCAGCAGCCTAATTGACCCTTCCATTCACGGAAACCAGAAAAATTCGAAGGGCAAGAGGTAATAACATTTTAAAATATACATACTGAAATGAAACACTTCGAAATTTCGGGCTTTTGAAATTTCATAGGGTGAATTTATACATTAAAATGACCGTCTTGAAGAATTTGGTTTGTTAGGATTTCATATATTAAAATTCACTATGAATCTTTAAATATGTAGATAGAGTAAATAGAAAGGTTATGAAAAATGATTATGAGTCAACTCATCTATTTATTATTAGTTCATGGTGTGCTAAATGATTTTACGCTTTGCGGAGACAATATAATATAGGAGCTGAAACGGTTTCAGTTTTTCTGTTTTAATTAAATTAAATAATTTAAACTACTTTTTACAATATTTTGGTTTTTCATATTTACGTTGTCCACACATCTCTATTCATGAATATGTAAACTAAATACAAAAGACCTGGATCGAATGAGTTGTTAATTTAATTGGAACGATGGTTTATAAAATGCTGCATATAAAATTGTAGTCTTAGAGAGGTTAATAAGAAGTAATATTGTGACTTAAAAATAAATTTTGAGACAAGTTTCTCAAATGGTATGTGTGCATATATATATATATATATACCATTTCGGAAGAGAGAGAGAGAGAGAGAGAGAGAGAGAGAAAGACGAAGAGGAGCGGGAGGGAGCATTCAAAACCCACCTGCTGGTTGCCAGTAATCGTGATCTGGTCCTAAGACACTTTAATGTGTCTGAGCTTTAATACATTTTGCTGTTTCCTTGCAATCCTCCTTTGCAGGACAAAATAACAGCACATGTTTTTCTATTGTATGGCGGTTGAAATTTTT